>NC_050450.1:52066968-52276328 GCF_903995425.1 Onychomys torridus
AGGGGATGGGATAGATATGTGAATGTGTGAGTGCAGTTTCCCACAGAGTCCAGAAGAGGGCACCAGATCTCCTAGACCCTGAGGTACAGGCAGTTGTGAGCCATCCAGCATGGGTGCTGGGAACAGAACTTAGGTCCTCTGCAAGAGCAGCAAGTGCTCTCTTAACCATTGAGCCGTCTCTCCAGCCCCCATTTTTATACCATTTGTTAATGATTCCATCACTCTTAATTGCCCAGGCACAGTGTCAACTTCTCTTGTTCCTAAGTATAAGAAAGCTGTGATGTGCCCTACAGAGGTATAGACAAGCTGTACTCATGGCTGAGTTTTGTGCTAGCCAGTTCAGTGCAGACCCGTAAGCAGAGCTAGAGCAGAATATGTGTTCTAGAAATGCAGTGACCCAGACTTCTCTAGTTCATTGTGACTGCTGCAAATAACAAGCATGGCCTTGTGTGAGAGGCATGCAATGGGCAAGAGAAAAATGGGAAGTCGGTGATCGACAGGAGCTATGGGGTGTTGTGGGGAAGGAAGGGTGCCTCTGAGTCCAGATGTCTTTCTGGTGTTGACGGCGGTAGAGAACTGAGGGTTGTACAACTCTATGGGTATATGAGAGTCCTTGGGTTGTCTATGAGCTGCACGATATGTGAATCACACACAGATAAAGAGAAAGAAGGAAACCAAGAACATAAGAATATAAGACAGCCATCCCAGAGCTGGCCTTCATGGGTCCCTCTGACCCCATTTCTCCTCTTTGTCCCAAAGCCCTCCTTCTTTCTGGTGCCTGTGTGATCGGTGTTAATTTTAGCCCCTCCTTACTCCACCTACGCTTGTGAAAGTTGTGACTCTGTCTAGATTCTCTTCGGTCCAACCTCTCACAGTAAATTCTGCTTCCCCCTGGGACTGGGGGCCTCTAACACCCGCGTCTTCTTGTCATGACCTACTTTACCAACCTTGCTGTGTGAGGCAGTGAGATTGGTGGCGTATTTAACACAATCACACCCTCGCTGCAGCACCCCAGTTTCCACTTTAGACTGTGGGGGCAAGCAACAGAAATGGGGTCATTATCGTAAGCCAAAGGGGGGCAGGGCAAGGCCGAACAAGCTGGAGCCAGGAGCTTCAGACAGTGTCAGTCAGCGCTACTTAGTCTTGTTCCTGGGCTACTGACAGGCGAGTGGGGTGCCCACTGGGTTCTCCTCTCTGTGACATTGCACTTAGTACCCAGAACTGCAAGAGGCCAAGGTGAATAGGTGAACATGGACTTGGGAAGCAGGCAGCTGAGAGAAAGGATGATGGGAGGAAGCCTTCAGGGCCCTGTTGACTTGCACTGTGAAAAGTCACCATAGCAACAATACAGCATCCCAGGTGGGATAATGCCCCACAGGAAACCTGAACACTTAAGATAAAGTTAGAGGCACACGCCTACCCACAGCAGTTTGTTCTGGGTGGGCAGGAAGAAGCCATGGGCCCACCTACTGATCTGTGGTGCTGGGCAGTTGGGCACCATTATGGTGAGTAAATATATGGGAGGGTGCAGGAAGGAGAGAGGCAGAGAGAGGTTCATGTCCTATAGAGAGAGATGGTTCTGAAGAGGTGAAGAACGGGCTGATGTGGGAAGCTTGCCTGTCACCCAGGGACATGGTGTCATCTGGCCCTGGGCTGCTGCCATGGCCATGTCTGGGTCCATGTCTCTACCACAGATGCAGTCCATGTTGCTGTTCATGGTCCCTGTTACCAATGAGGGCTGTGAGGATGCCTGGGGTTGGGGCTGCCATATGTGGCCACATAGGTGCCCAAAGGCCACACCACCTCAGGGACCATCCCAATCTGAATGGTCTGGGCTGCCACCTGGGGCCATGGAGTCAACAGGGCTTGCACTGCCACCAGGAACCATGTTTGGGGCCATGGCCCTACAGCAGTCAGGGTCTGTGTTGATGTCCACAGTGCCTGTTACTATAGAGAGCCATGTGAATGCCTGGGGTCTGGACCCCCACCTGGAGTTGTGTTGGGGCCCAAGGGCCACCTTGCAGCCAGAGTAATGCCAACCCGAGTAGCCTGCACTGACACATGGGGCTATGGTGACATCTGGGCCCAGGCTGCCTCTGAGGACCCTGTCTGGGTCCATGGTCCTATAGCAGTCAGGGTCTGTGATGATGTCCATGGCCTGTGTCACCACCAAGGGCCACATGGATGCCTCAGTTCTGGGTCACCACCTCTGGCCATGGTAGGGACCAAGGGACATACCATGGCTGTGACCATGACAACCTGTGTTGGCCTGCACTGCCACCAGTGACTGTGGTGTCAACTGGTCTAAGCTGCTACCAGGGACCATATCTGGATCTGTGTCAATGTCAGTGATTCCTATTAACACTGAAGGCTGTGCAGATGCCTGGTGTATGGGGACACCTGAGGCCACGTTGGTGCCTGAGGGTCAGGCTGCCATATAGACTGGGGTAAACTGTACTGCCTCCAGGGGCCATGGAGATGTCCCAGCCCAGGCTGCAGCAGAGGACCACAACAGGGTCCATGGCCCTACCACAACCAGGGACTGTGTTAATATCCATGGCCCCTGTTATCACTGATGATAGCGCAGAAATCTGGGGTCTAGACCAAAACCTGAGGTAATGTTGGTGTCTGAAGGTCATGTGGCCACTGTGGCCATGCAGATCTGAGTACCCTACGCAGCAACCTTGGGCTATGGTGACATCCCGCCCAAGCTGCAGCCTGGGGCCATGTCTGGGTCTGAGGCCCTGCTGCAGCCATTGTGTGTGTTGACATCCATGGCTCTGCCTCAAATCTAACTCAGTATATTTATTGAAGTCATCTACAGCTGTGTTTGTAGATTTGCCAGGTCTTTGATGCAACCTAGCCTTCCCTTGCAAATAGGAAGTGGGAGAATCCTCATGACAACCACCCATTAGTCTTCATTGTCATTTTGACTGGATTTTTTTTAATCACTATGGAAACATGTTTTGGGGGTGCCTTTGAGGTTCTTCCAGGACAGACTGAACTGGGGAAGGAAGAAAACCACGCTGCATGTAGGTAGCAATGTCCTGTTGTCTGGGGTCCTGGACTGAATCAAAAGAAGAAAGTAAGCTGAGCAGAGCATCCACATCTCTCTGCTTTTGACTGTGGATGTCATGTGACCAGCTGCATCACGTATTGGCTGTCATGTCTTGCCCACCATGATGGACTGTATCCTCAATCTATGAACCACAATACAAACCTTTGCTTCCTTAAGCTGTTTTTTCTAGGTATTATGTCACAGACATGTAAAAAAGTAACTGATAGACCATCCACCCACAAAAAGAAAAAAAAAAATGAACAAGGGGAAAATTCACCTATGTGACGACATAGGTAGCTCCTGGCAGCTTCTGGTCATCCAACATTATGACTCGGTTTGAAATAACTGAACTCACAACTCAAAGAGGTATTTATACACTCCTGTTCTTAGGATTGTTATGTACAACAGTAATCTATGGAAGCCACACACCGATCCATGGACCAATAAATGGGAAAACAAAATGCATGCAGCATTATCCACACAGCAAACGATGTTCTTCCTTTATGGGTTCTACTTCTGACACACTCTGTAAGGATAGGCCTTGAAGACGGTCCCTGAGTGAACTCAAGCACTAACAAGAGAACAAGTAACAGACGTCTGCGCAGTGCTTAGAATAATTAAATCTACAGAGTCAAAAAGGAGGATGGGGCCTCTGCGATCTGGGGAGATGGGAACAAGAGATGTGACGCATGGGTGAAGATTTACCGTTTGGGAAGACGGAAGCTCCGGGTGTGCACTGTGATGCACACACATCAGAATGCATACAATAGGATGGAGAAGTTGGTTCCTTCTGTTGTCTGTATTTTTACAACAAAAACGTGTTAGCCAGACACAGTAGTTCATCTGCAATCCCAGCTCTCAAGAAGCTGAGACAGGGGGGTTACAAACTAGAGATCAGCTTGACTATACAGTAAGATCCATGAGCTGGGGCCGTGCCTCAATGAAACAGCACTTTCGTAGCATCCACTGGGTCCTGGGTTTGATCCTCACCACCACAGAAAAAGGAAAACTTTAAATGACAAAAGTCAAAATCTGCTCTCCAAACTGCAGCCTGACCCCTTGTCCTGAGCTATCTGGATCCATTCTGGTTTAGTGTGCTATTTTCTCCTGGTCATCATTTTTATCCTGGGGGAAAGGAAAGGAAATAAAAACAATGTGCCTGCCTCCATGCCTGCCCTCCTTTATTTAACAGCGTATTCCTGGAATTCTGAGAGCCAGGGATCTTTGGGGTGGGTTTCCCAGGGGGTCCAAGGCCTTGACCCCCAACATCGCAGCTCAACAGGATTATAATAATAGTAATACAGGGAAAGGTGTGAAGCTGGAATTCTAAGACCCAAAGTAGAAGCTGTTTGTTTTCCTCCCAGGGCACTAGAGTGTAGCTTCATGCACACAGGATGAGCTGCTCAGAGGTCTGGTTTCACTGGGTCTTTCAAACAAAGCACAAAGGCAGAGCTCACCTGGGCAAAGCCAGAGGGACGATGTGTAGCGTACCTCAGAAAGCATACTTCCCTTCCTGTCTCAGAGTGTGTTAATTTGTAGAACGGACATTCCACGGCACGAACAGCTGCGGGTCCCTGGTGGTGGCGGCATCGGAAGCCACTGTTTCATAAATATTTAGATAACCTGATAGGTGTCAAGCGTGGTGTTTGCCTCTGAGACAGGGCACTGAGCCAGCAATGCCATCAGACATGCGTACCAGCTGAGGGACTTCCTTGTACCCGCTCAACGGGAAGCCACTTTTTACTATTTTGATTTTTGGAAATAGATGATAATGCAGATGACAGTTTAGAGATTCAATAAATGAGTCTCTGCAGATCAAATCTTTCTTAGCTATAAAACTCAGATCTTGCTCCCTTTTCTTTAGCTCACTGGTTCAACCACCCTGCAACCACCTCCACTCAAGGGAGAGACACGCCTCTGAGCTGTCCTTGTCACCAAGCTAGCTGTTTCATTTATGTAATTACTGTTGGTTGTTATTATTGTTGACATTATTACTGTTTGCAAAGTGCTTACAATGTAATACATACGTATATGTGTGTGTGTGCAGACTTGATTCCTCGAGGTTCTCTAGAGGGACAAAATTTATACTTTCCATACAAAGAAAAGTATAAAGGGGGATTTGAGTCTCGGTCCCACACTGGAGCATCAAGAAAGCCTGGTGGTTGGTTGTTCTGTCCAAGCAGCTGGAGTTTCAGAATGAGAACCCGTGATGCAGCTTCAGTTAGAGGCTACAGGCCCAGGAGACTCCTGAGGAGAGCTGGGGTAAGTCTGGACTGAAAGTCTGAAGAAACTGCAGTCTGGTGTCCCAGACCACAGCAGGAGCAACAGGCTCAGGAGCAATTGTGCCTGCACATGCTACCTGATATGGCTTCCATTTTTCCGACCTATTGGGTGTTCAGGGCATTTACCCACCAACCCCACGGTTCCCCAGAGTTTTCTTGAGTGTGAGCAGCAGGAAATATTAGATAGAAGGATTTAGATGGGGAGATAAACAGAAAATAAAGGATAGCCTCGAGAGGGCCTGGAACCTATTCCAACAAACCTGACTGTCTCTGCCCCAGGCTATTTATAGAAAGAAAAAAATAACCCAGGATAGGTATAGCAAAAGACCTCCCTCCAGCACAGCCAAGTGCAGACCATCTCAGACACCTGCACTCAGGCCTGTGGTCCTAATCATCCTCTCTATGAGGACCTGCTGGGTAAAGCCACGAGGAACCTGAAAACGAGCTCCCACAATGGTGCCTCCCACTCAGGGCAGGTGTTCCCCTCTCAGTTACCGCTCTGGACGATGATGGTCTCCAGAAACGAATCCCCTTGTGACGTCTCAGTCCACTCAACTTGGCAATCTAGATGCTTGTGCTAGCTGAGATAAACAGTGGGCTTATTCTTGTGGCTAAGGTATGTTCCTCTACAAGCCCATCTCCTCCTGGATCAGTCACAAACAGTTACCGCCTCACACCAGAGGACAGACCACATTTTGAGTAGCCCAGGGAACCCACTCGGCTATCCCCCTCTTCACTCACTACCCACATATGTAAGCTTGGGACAGCTCAGTAGAGGTCTTAGAAGGCAGTGCAGGCCAACACTATCAAAGTGCCACAATCACAAAGGAAACCTTAAAGGGATGAAAGAGTTTCCAAGTCCCAACCCACTCATCCCAAGCAGCATTTGATATCTGTCAGGTGCATAAGCCTCCATGGGAACAAATCCTTTCCAGACAGATGGACAAAAAAAAAGCACCTTCCAGAGTGACAGTTGGAGTCCTTTGTAATTTAACTTAGCTTTGATGCCACTCTAGAAGCATGCAAAATAAACCCAATTATGGTTACTATCTCAAAGAGATAAGACTTCAAGATTTATCTTTTCTTTTACACGGATAACCTGGAGCTATTACCAGAGGAGAGTCCTCAATTACAAGATACTTGAAATAGAATCCTGTTTCAATCTATCAGTGAGAGGGGGTGGGGGGGTTAGAATTAGGTCTGCAGAAATCAAAATCCACGTGCCAAATGTGAGAAAATAAAGAACCACAAACATACGCCACAATTTGAAGCAACTGAAATTTGGGAGCCCGAGTCAAGAACTTACAGAGTCTGAGTCCACAACTGTGAGGACTGCAAGGAAGTGCTGGGTAACTGGAGTAAGTCATCCTGGTGTCCACTAAAGCCTCATACCCCACCAAGGTATGATGCTAAAGACAGCAGATTTAACAGCCAGATATGGGGTCCAGGTTAGCTCCTGGCTCTGCTGCTTATGGACCTGCAAGAGGATCTGATGCTCCTGGCTTGTGCTTCTGTCTTTTTACCTGCCGCCTGTGACATCTGCCTGATCAAGATCATATGAGGATTAACTCAAGTTCCAAGCAAAGTTCTTGGCATTGGGAATGCATTCCACAGGGTTAACCTTAAATTTAAATTTAAAAAAAGTGTGTGCTTGTGTATATGTTCATGTATGGGTGTGCAAGTATGTATGTTGGTGTAAGCAGGTGTGCAGATGCATGGAGAAGCCAGAGATCAATGATGGGGGTCCTCCTCAGTCATTTTCCACTGAGTTTTTTGAAATAGAGCCTATCACTGGGTCTTGGGGGTTTGCTGATTCTGGTAGACTGGCTGGCTAGTGAGCAGAGATCCACCTGTCTCTGCTCCCTCAGTATTTACTACATTACATGCATTACTACACACAGGTTTTCATATGTGTGCTGAAGATCTGAACAGGTCCACTCTACCCACTGAGCTACTCCCTCAGTCTCTATTCCCAGTTGTGTGTGTGTGTGTGTGTGTGTGTGTGTGTGTGTGTGTGGTTGTATGTATGTTATGTGTTTGAGCACACATGCATGTGCAGGCATGCATCCACATATGTGCATGTGTGGGTAGAGCCCTAAAATTGATATCAGAAGTTGGATGTCTTTCCAACTTATTCATTAAGGCAGGATCTCTCTGTTGAAGCCAGAGCTCGCCCAGATAGCTAGTTTGGTTAGCCAGCTTGCTCTGGGGAATCCTCTGTCACTCCTTTCCCAGGACTGGAATTCCAGGTGACCACCAGGCCCATCCAGCACTTACGTGGGTTCGGGGGTCCAAACTCTAGTCCTCACCCTTGCGCAGCCAATATTTTCCACACCGAGCTATCTCCCCAGCCCTTCACCTTGCTTACCAAGGCATCGCTGTTGTAGTAACAGTCTCCTAAAGCCTCAGTTACCTCAGCTGTGGCAGAGAGCCTCCTTCCTTCGCAAGCCTCACCTCTTTAGTTTCCGACGATGTTGCCTTGACCTCACTTTTTGGTGATTCCTGCCTGGCCCATCTTCAGCAGAGGTTTTGCTTATCATGGAACCTGGTCTAAGGTACTGACTCGGATTAAGTGGACCCAGAAGAGGAAGGAAGCAGCGCAAGGGGAGTAGCAGGAAATGGTGAGGTGCACACAGGTGGGTCCTTGAGCCAGGACTCAGACATGCACACACAAGGAGAAGATGAAAGAGGACCATGGGGCTGCAGGGCCAGGTGAGCCTATCTGACCCAAACAGGCAAAAATCAAAGTGCCTGGAAAATTGAGTTTTTCAGCACCCTGCGTCCTGTCGTCATTTTCCAAGCATTTTATATTTCAAGTGTTCAGATTACGGGTGCTTATTCAATAAAGTCTATGCAAATGCTACAATTTCTAAAGAGCTGTGAGATCTGAAACTTCAGTGTTACAGATGTGTATCTGCCATGAGCATCAAGCTGCGGTCTTCTGTGAAACCATCCCGCCCACCTGAACTGCAAGTGTCACAGGCCCCTGCTAAGTTCTTTAAGATACTGAGGCATTTCTCGCAGATTCCCACACAACTGTGATTCCCATGTTCCAGAGACTCTGATCTTAGAGCCCACCAGGGAAATTATTCTGGACACAAACACTTCACTGTTGGGGGTGGAGATGGAAAGCCTTTTCATCTGAGTCCTTACTCTGGCCCACTCTGGAAGGTCCAAGTCCAGATGGGTTTTGTCTCCAGCAAATAGAAAAGTCTGCACAATGGTTTTTCCATTTCCCACCCACGTGGAACCATATTGGACAGAACTAGGTCTGTTTTGCCTGGATCTAAGAATTGACTGGAGGACCTCAGAGATTTCTCCCTGCTGCCTCCAGCACTGGGATTCAAGGTCACAGTTACCTCTGAGAAGTCAGGGCTGCAGACCTCTGGGCTTCAGAAATGAGATGAGGCTTTTGCCATGCCCCACCCCACCCCCAAACAGCAGGTACTCATCTCAAAGAGCCTGACAATGGTAGTCCCAACTAGTGGACAGGTGGACAGGAACTCAGTGCTCATCTCAAAAACAGATTGGGCATCCCTTATCCAAAATGCACAGAATGAGGAGTGTTCCATGGGTAGTTAAGATCTGGGAATAGTTTCATACATCTTTGCCAGTTGAACACCTTAAGCTGTGTGTCTGCCCTGAAGGTAGAAATGACAAGTCAACAGAGTTTGTGACTTCAGTGCCTCTAAGAGTCTGGAAATTTTCCATCAACTTCACACTTTGGGGCGGGAGCGGGGGAGGGTGGGTTTTGGACTGGTCACTGCGAGATGACATACTTCAAGGTCTCTCACAGTGACATGGATCTTCCTATATGTCTAGAATGTATAATCCTAGTACTTGGTATTTGTGTGTTGTGACAGGGTCTCATGTAACCCAGGCTGGCCTCAGACTTACTTCACTAGGTAGCCAAGGATGACGTTGAACTCCTGATCCTTCTGTCCTGGGACCACCTTCCAAAGGCTTGGATTACAGGTAAGTGCTTACGCAAAAGGACATGTGTGGGCTTTATGGTGGGTTCCTGTGTTTTTCTCCCCCACGGACGAAAACCCATCTCTTGGTTATTGTTGCTTAACCCAGCATCAGGCCCAGCACAAGACAGGTTCTCAAAAATCACTTATGGGACAAATAAGTGAATGTTAATTATTACTCATATTTATAACATCAATGACTTAGAGGCTGCATGGCCCTGAGCAAATTTCTTGTCCAAATTACAGGGCAAAAGATCTTACTTTTAAAAGTCTTTGGGGGCATTAAAACAACATAATGCCTATAGAAAGCATCCTATAGTCTGTCCCTCCTTGGTGGGGTCTCAGAAGGGTTTTGCTTTTTCTTGTGTCCAATTCTCTCATGCATACGTTCAGGCACAGGGCAAGACACATGTTCTTGGGAAGGCTGTCTGAGATCCTGGGGTCTATTTCCAAGACAGGAAGAACCTGACTGGCCCACCAAAGCCATATGGGGACAAGAAGCATCCAACAGAAGAAGGCCACTCACCCACACACCTGCACTGATTCCACATCCCTCCCTACCTGCATGAGATCCACCCTGATTTTCCCAGACACTATACTCTGCTGCCAAGGACTGTAGTGGCATTCTCCCCGCCCATGACCTTGGGCTATTGGGAATTGATAGGAATTGAACCTGGCTCCTCTGGAACACCAGTCAGTGCTCTTACCCACCGAACCACCTCTCTCCTCAGTCAATAACTACAAAGAAAGAAGGGACCACATGACCCTTCTCCCCTCTCCATTTAAGAGGTCACATACCCAGCCTGGGGTGGGAGGGGCTATAGCCCAAGGTCATGGGTGGAGCAAATACCACTACAAAGGACTGCTTAATGGAAGGCAAGGTGGAAGTCACTACCAGTAAATAGAAGGGAAAGTACGTGAAATGAAATTTCTTTTCCCTAAAAGGTTTCCATGCCATTAGAAAAGAAGAGCAGCATTCTCATATTCACCACCGGAGCAAACACCCTTTTAATCTACTGTGCTGTTCAGCTGTGATTTTCAGTGACTACTGTCTCTCCAACAAAGTCTAATTTCCATAAGTGCTTTGCTGAATCCAAAGAGGACAGATCTTTGAATCTTCCTAATATTATTAATAAATGTTAAGAGGGTGTAACATGAAATTAATGGGCAAATTTAATAATTCTCCTATTAGGGTTGCCTTTCCATGTGGTCCCCGAGGGGAAACATGCCTGCGTAGTTTCTGGAGACGATATTGTTTAACGGAAACTTTGCAAAAATGAGAATTAGGCCTTTGGTGAGCAGGGATCTTTAATTTAATTTGTTTTTACTGCCAGAACACAGGGAGTTACTCACAGCAGATTGCACCAGCAGGCAGCCCAGCAGAATTAAGTTTTGCTGTCAAGATCACCAGGGTAATGACTTCTCCAAGGCCTGGTGTTTGGAGAGCAGTGCAGAGTGGTTGGTTATTGTGGGAATTGTAAATGGTATTCACAGTGTCCTGAAGGAGCAGCGACACTGTAGAACCACCTTATACATTCACGAGGAGGCCAGGTGGGTCTTCTCTGATTGACTAGGTAGAGAAGGGGACAAGGAAGGACTGGGGGAGGGGAGGACTGGGGTACAAGCTCACAAAGGAAGCAGAGGGACAGGGGAAGAGGGAGAGATGGAGCTTTGCTTTGCTTTGCTTTGCTTTGGCTCTTTTCCCTTAGTGCAAGTCTCCAGTTTAAAACAAAGTAAAGACCGTTGCTGCAAATGCCCAGGAGCCTTTCCTGATGTGGGCTCCGCCACTCCCATGCCTGTGATACAGAGCCAGCCTTTGTAGAGGGAGCCTGGAAAGGGAAGATGAAAAGTTAAGTTGACATGCCTCTGCATTCCCCCCCCCTCCCCGCAAGGAATAGAAAGAAAAGGCTTGCACATTCCTATCCCTAGCAGCCCTGTTTTACAGTGACCAAAAGGTGGAAATAACTCTGGAATCCCTCAGTCCTCAGACAGTTGAGGAAACACCGTGTGGTAAAAGTTTACAATGGAACATTAGTCAGCCTTTAAAAGGAATGAAGACCTGGCCTTTGCTATATCATGAATGCCTCCTGATGGTATGGCACCAAGTAATTGTGAGAGTCAAAATTACATTTTAAGTTTTAATTGCTGTGCCTAAGAGACCCATGAAACAAAAATGTCTCTGATCTGCAAGCCTCTTGCTCAAGGACAGATAGTTCCGGAAATACTGGAGGCTATTATTTATGGACAATAACAAGCCACATGTTTATCACTCCCTTAAACAAGTTTGCTTGACCCATCTGCACCAAATGTGCTTGATCACATTGTAGGCAGAACATTTACAGATCAGGATGTACACTTGTCCCTGATTAAATGTAGGCTTGCCCCTGATTGGACTTGAAGGGAAATACTTAGTTGCTGTAAACCCTGATTCAGGGCCATTTTCTGAAAACCCAGAGAGGGACCTGGCCAGACCCCATCCACCTCTTAATTAAAACTTTCTTCAAATTTGGCTTTAAATTGTGGTAGTGGTCTTATTCTCAGTTGGTAGGATTAACAAAATATTAAACAGAGGTTTAGGACAAACTTCTCAGCTCTGGCAGACCAACAGGCTAGCCCCAGCCTCCCCAGCACACAAATTAAAAAGAAATAATGGTGAAAAGCAGGGGGAAATGTAACCAGGACATGTGTTTGCAGGGTCAGATAAAGAAGTCCAATGACTAGCCAGGCAGTGATCCCAGCACTTGAGAGGCAGAGGAAGGCAGATCTCCAAGTTCAAAGCTAGCCTATTCTACAAAGTAAGTTCCAGGACAGCCAGGGCTACTCACAGAATCCCTGTCTCAAAAGCCAAAAACAAACAACAAAAATCCAATGACTCTGAGTTGACCTTTGAGGTATGAATTTAGGTTTAAATGTAGGATAGAATGGGAGAAATAAGGAAGCAGTTGGGTATGACCTGGTTGGTTGTTGCCTTGGGTTGGTCAGGCAAGGATGTCCACTAAGAAATTGTTCTATCTTCCCTTGACAGGATAGATCCAGTTGCTATAACATAAGCACTCCTGCTCGAGAGAGCAGCCCCACCCCACTAGGTGACCCCCTGTCAGCTGAAGAGTGATCTAAGAGGCTGTTCTTAGAACCCAAGGCCAGGTTAAGGGCACTGACACTTAACCTGTGTGCCTTCAGCTCTGGTTGAGGATGAGTCAAGCCTGGCAGGCATTCCCTGAGTGATGAGCTCGCCTACAAAGGGTTAAGCAGGAGTCTGGCCTGGAGTTAAAGAGAAATAAAGAAAAGCAGAGAGGCTGGACAGATGTCCATTCCATGCTGAGATCCCTTGCATGGGGAGTAGGTATTTCTCAGAAAAGCAGTTTGTAAGTGCCTATGTTAATAAACTAAGCAGGTCACACAAAGGCAAACCTACATGATTCTACTCTCCTGCAATTCCAGACCTTGGAGACAGAGTCAGGATGGAAGGGCCTGGTTGCAGAGGTGGGCGGGAATCATTGTTTAGTGGTCATGGAGGCCCTGAGCTAACAAATATCCTTGAGAGAGAGCTAGTGCTGGTGTTTATCAACACTGTGATGTGACCAATGCTTTTAGTATTTTTGTAGCATTAACTTTTACACACACACACACACACACACACACACACACACACACATACACGAATGGTTAAAATGGTCAATCTTATACTATCTTTTGACATAATAAAAAGGGCTGCTCACACTTTAGGAATCTACCTCCTGTTTTCCCTCCTTCCTACTGCATCTACCTTATTTCTCTGTCTTTCATTTTAGCTCACCCTCCCATGCCCACAATTAAACACAGGGGCCTGAGTTTGCATGCCTAGTTCTTAGTAGGTGCTCAGTAAGATGGAAGTTCCCCTCTCCCAGGAGTCTGCTTAGGAAGGAGACTGTGGCAACACATAGTCAGCATCTTCCTTCTTTTGTTTTCTTTTGAAAGTGTTTAAAACTATGTGCACTAAAAGACACAGTGCTTCTATGAGGAAACACATGATTTGGGGCATGTACCAAGATGTGTGTGCTAACACCACACTTAGGTGGGAGCAGGCTTTGAATGCTTGTTCAGAGAATAATTTCAGTCAAAAATTTAGTCAAAACAAATAGCACCAAGGAGCTGGAGAGATGACTTCATGGTTAAGAGCATTGGCTGGTCTTGCAGAAGACCCCAGTTCAGTTCCCAGCACCCGCATGGCAGCTCACAACCATCTGTAACTCCAGTTCCAGGGGATCTATCTGACTTGGTCTTCTGGCCTCCATAGGCATCAGGCACACACACTGTCTGCTTATATCCATATAGTCAAAATACCCACACAAATAAAATAAAACTTAAATAAACAAATCAGTAAGAAAAAAGAAAAGAAATATCACCAAGATATCTACACAATGGAGTTTCCTTCAGCCTTAAGGATGAGCTGGGGCTGGAGGGATGACTCAGGCTGAGGGTCCTTGCTGCTCTTCCATAGAACCCAGGCAGGCAGCTCACAACCAGCTGTAACTCCAATTCCATGACATCTGATTCTCCCTTCTGGCCTCTAAAGGCACCTGCACATGCACACACACACCACACACACACACACACACACACACACACATTTTAAATAAATAAAAGAAAAATGAAGGTGTCTTTTGCAGAACAAAAGCATGAACCTGGAGATCACCATGTTAAGAGAAATAAGCCAGACTCAGATAAACATTGCAGAATCTAGACTGAGAGAGAGAGAGAGAGAGAGAGAGAGAGAGAGAGAGAGAGAGAGAGAGAAAGGGAACTACTTGGGAAGAAGGAGATCAATTAACAGGGTAATGGGGAAGGGGATATAAAAATGTATTTTATATATTTGATATATCTGTATGAAACCCCTTATTTTGTACAAAATATATACTAGTAAAATGGAGGAAGAATTAGCACCAAAAAAAAAAAAAGAAAAGAAAAATCCATTGATTTCACCCTTACCCCAAAGTCAGGTCAGTTTCTAGTTGACATTTGTCATCACAAAAGCCAGGGACTGAAACTGGACCATGTCTCTGCCCCATAGAGATAGCTGTCCACATCTACCGACCTCATATCAAAAGAAACCTCGGTTTGCCTCATGCCTGCAGAAAACATCACCAGGTGAAGGGCAGCCTCAGACACAAGATCAAGGCTGGTATGTGAAGGCTTTGCCCTTAAAGATGTAAAGCTGTAAGACAGCTTATTCCCCAGATTCAAGAAGAACCTGAGAAAAATTGTGCACATTTTTTCAATCATAAAGGCTGCAGGCCAGGCAGTGGTGGCACAAGCCTTTGATCCCAGCACTTGGGAGGCAGAAGCAGGTGAATCTCTGCGTTTAAGCCCAGCTTGGTTTACAGAGTGAGTTCCAGGATAGCCAGGGCTACACAGAGAAACTCGGTGTCAAAATAAACAAACAAACAAGCAAACAAACAAATAAATATAAAGGCTCCAAAGTACTGAGACCTAGGAACCTACAGATGGCTTCCTGTCACCTTTGACAGGGTGAATCTAACTCCTAAATCAGGATTTTGAGTTAGTTTTATCTTTACCACTCTCTCTGCTTGCTTTGGTTTTCAAATTTGTCCTGGTTATTTTCATTCACAGTGAAACCCTATTGCAGTAATATTTAAGATGTCACTTAGCACATATGAGACTGGTTGTTTTGATAAAGGGCAGCATTTCTGAGTGGAAACCTTCTGGGTTAAATCCCACTCTGGTCTGTATTGCAGATCACCAGGAGATGCTGGTTATTTAATGGCTGACAAAAAAAAAAACCTGGCTCTCCCTAACACCTGGTAGTTATTTGTAACTAGATTTTAATGAAATTTAACCAAGAGTTTCCTGGGCGATGGGTTTAGGAGAAAAATGCTTGCAAAATAAGGGAAATATAAACATGAACAAAGAAACGATCAAATATATATAAAAACAAATAAATATGTAAAACTGATATTATATATCAACATATACATCACGATTTTTACAGGCCCAAGTTAAGGCCATTAGAGAATGTACATCTTTAAAAGATTATGTTACCCCCCACTCCTTTGTGATTCAAAATACAATAAAAGCACTCATAAACTTCCCTATTGCTATGACGACTGAGGCCTTGGTTTGGACTACCTGGCTTGGTGCAGGATTAAATGACACACTTTGGAAGGCCCAGTCATGGGCCACCCAGGTGCCAAAATGAGAGACAGGTGTCAGGATCACACTTCACATTCCCACAGTGAACCTGCACTGCATGAAAACCCAGAATCGGAAACAATTGATCCTTCATTTTCAATCACCTTGCAAAGCCCAGTTGGGTGGGCTGTTTTGAAGGAACTGTCTCATCAATTCAATCAGCCAGTCAACTAACTCTACAGATCCCTTTCACTGCTCCCCCACCGTAGGAGCTCACAGCTTGTTTGACAGCATGTGCACACCATTGCGGTGACTGGGTTGGACCAGTGCCAGCACTGGGCTCTAATGACTGAGCTCTCTACTCTCCTCATACACTAAACTAAAACCAGCTAAGACTCTATTCCACCTGGTGGACAGAAGACCTTGTCCTGGGGCTGGAGGGCATCAGGTCCCAGTTTCTAAAACTTTATTTACAATACACTGTAGCTAGCAGGCACAAACCCGGTAAATTATAGTTCCAACTTGGTGATGTGACCATTAATTCCAGAAAATTCACAGCAATCTCAGGCCAAACCTCAGGCCAAACCTCTCCAGAACTCTTGACTTGGCTCCTTACTAAGGTCACATCAGTTCAGAAACGATCCAAGTGTCCAGGACCCTGAACGGTCCTCATGTGACCACCAATAAGGTCTCGAGGGAGGGCCCTTAAAAGGTAGTTATGGGGCTCACTCAAAATTTTCCCATGTATAAATTGATCTGACCTCTGTGATAAGCAATGTGGCAAGGATTCATCAAACTCACAAACACATGCATCCTTTGTCCAAAAATCCACTCCTCAGAATTTTTCCCACAAATACTCCCTGCAGCTCTGCCTCTAATAGATATCAGAAACTGCCTATTGGTAAGTAGACACTTAAAATGTGAATAAACTATTGACAGTCCCTGCAGTGGAATGATTGGTGGCCACCACAAATGAAGAAACTGGACTACATTCCTCTAGAGAGAAAATAACATTTTTAGGGGCTGGAGAGATGACTCAGTGGTGAAGCAGGTGTATTGCTTTTGCAGAGACCCGGGTTTGGTTCCCAACACCCAGGTGGAACAGATTGCAGTCATCTTTAACTTTAGCTTCAGGGAACCCAATGCTCTCTTCTGGCCTCTTCAGACTCCTGCACTCATGTGCACAGACAGACAAGACAGGCAAGCATACCAACAGACACACAAATAAAATGTAAAACATATATATATATATATATATATATATATATATATATATATATGTTTTTTAATAAAAATGTTTAAGCTCAAAAGTGAAAGTAACACACATATTGAGCTTCCATTTATTTAAAATTTTAAAGGAAAATGTCCTGTGTGAATTTGCCTTTCCATGCAGAATGAAGCTGAAATTTTTTTCTAGAGTCAGGTCTGCCTCAGTGGGTTCCTTGGTAGCTGTGGCGTGAGGGGCTTACATGAATACCAGCAGTAGGGAGACCTAGTATCATAGTCTATGGTTCTGCTTTTGAAATTTGAGGCATCTGAATATGTACTTACATTTTTATATTAGATTTTCCCCCAAGATTTTGCAGGTCTCTCTCTCTCTCTCTCTCTCTCTCTCTCTCTCTCTCTCTCTCTGTCTCTCTGTCTCTCTTTCTGTCTCTGTCTCTCTCTCTGTCTCTCTGTCTCTCTGTCTCTCTGTCTGTCTCTGAAAAGCATGAGCAGTCTCTAAGCTGCCCCTGACTGTAGTTGAAAAGCCACAAATGAATCACACCACACTAATCCTGTATTCTGTCTACCATGTGGCCAGAGCTCTATACTGATACTAAGGGATGTCTGGCAGGGCCTGGGGAACTCCCTCATTCCCTGTAGCTGAGAATGTTCATTTTCCTCCTTATGAAAAATAGTATGTCACTATAGAATCTGTTCTTGCTGAATTACCAATATGGGACTCCATCTTAAGAGCCAGGTATGCCTATAATCTTAGCAATTGGGAAGCTGAGGCAAAAGGATTGTGTGTCTGAGGCCAGCCTACACTGGTGATTCAAACATCATCATCATCATCACGTTGTTATCATCATCATCATATCTGTTGTAGTCATCTTTTTAGGCAAAGTGTCACACAACAGCTAGCAATGTGATGGGAAAAGCCTTCCAACTGAGTTTCAATCAGAAGATATGCAGAGCATTTGCTGAACATTAGTTACCAGAAGGTAATGAGGACTATCCTGCTGTTTGACTCAGTCCCTACTCATCTTTCTCTCCTTACAAACATCTGAGATAAAGCCCAGCATGCTTGGTGGGCCTTCACTAAGAGCACATTCCAGGGCTTTATCCAATGGTCACTGACTGTCTGAGGCATCTCACTCATCATCTCACACGTACGTATCGAAATACCATGATGCCAGCCTCTGAGAAAGCAGCAGCAGACATCGTCCCTGCTACCACGGGGAGCTGGTTGACCAACACATTGGTCAACTAGTCATCTGGTGGAGTGTGTTATGGAGAAAAATAAGACAAGAGCTTCTGTTTCCTCGTGGACAGAAGAGAGGTGAGCACAATGAGCCAAGGGATTGTTAAATTGTCACTCGGCATCTGGACTTTGCAGAGTGGAGTATTTCAGTGAGGTGGTGGGTTAATCATGTTGGCAGACAAGTTGGAAACAGAAAAGTTGGACAGTAGGTGAAACAGTCCGGAATGGATACATGGACGTCAGTAAAATATAGTCCTTATCAGCCTGTGCGTCATAGTTGTTTGTCTTTACTTTTTTGGCTCTTTGAGGGGGCTGCTGTCCAGCTCCCAGCTCTCACGGAGGTTTATTTTGAATTATACATGATCGGCCTTAGCTTGGCTTATTTCTAGCCAGGTTTCCTTAACTTAAATGATCCCATCTACCTTTTGCCCCTGGGTTTTCACCTTTCTCTATTTCTGTATATCTTTTCTTCTCTACTTATTCTGAGTCGGGTGGCTGGGTGGCTGGCCCCGTCTTTTCTCATTCCTTCTTCCTCTCTCATTCCTTGATCCTCTTGCTTCTCCCCAGATTTCCCCTATTATTCTTTATTCTCTCTGCCTGCCAGCCCCACCTATCCTTTCTCCTGCCCTGTTATTGGGCCATTCAGCATTTTATTGGACCATCATGTGTTTTAGACAGATACAGTAACACAGCTTCACAGAGTTAAACAAATGCAACATAAAAGGATGCAACACATCTTTGCATCATTAAACAAACGCTCCACAGCATAAACAAATGTAACATACCTTAAAATAATATTCCACAACAGCATGTAAAGATTCTTTCAGATTAAAAGACTGAAGTTAGAAACGTGGGATGGTAATGGAAATCAAAAGCCCTCTGCCTGGAAACTAAGTTCAGGGAACTCAAGGTGTCATTGAAAAGTAAGTCCCCTGGACCACTGGAAAAAGTGGAAGAATAGGAAGAGAGAGGGAGGGAAGGAGGAAGAGAGGAAGAGGAAGAGATGGAGAAGGGAGACAGGGAGTAGGGAAGGAAGGAAAGAAGGAAGCCAGCTTGGTAACAGGAAGTAAAGGTTGCTGGTGGTGGGGTTTGGCAGCTGGTGGGAAATAGGCAAAGGTGATCTTAGCACAGTGGTACTACTCCCTAGCATGAAGTCTTCCACTCAGGAAACTGTATAAATCTAATGCCTGCTTCCAGTTATCCCTATTTTTTATGGCTGCTCCCCGTCCACAAGGCCTTAGCCTGCCTCTTCATCAGCCACTTGGATCCCAGGGTAAATTAGTCGGATGCAGGGAGCTCATCACCATCCCTTATTGTTACTGTGTGTTTAGTAAATGTCTTCAATTTGTCTTCTAGAATAGTCTTCAGGAATGGACTTTCTGAAATACTAATTCTTCTGTTTTCTTCTGGTAAAGCAGATGATATTCCAATGTATTTACTGAGTTTTTGCCTCTTGTTCAGAGGATTTCTTTTCCTCATGCTCGAGATAGAATCTGCTTCAGCGTTGGTTACTCTGAGTTGATAATCCCAGGAATATGGTGACTTTTAATGTGCAGTTCCCAATCTGCATAGTTTGAGAAGCTCATCTTGAAGAATAATTATTAGTTCTAGCCCATACCTTTGTTTTGCTTTGGGAATAAAAATAGGATTAACTACTCTGATGTTAGACCCATCTACACAACTCAGATCTCTTAATACTATATCTCCCTCCCCTCCCCTCCCCTTCTTTCCCTTCCTTTCCTTCTCTTCCTCTCCCTCCCCTTCTCTCCCCTCCACTCCCTTCCCTCTCCTTTCCATTCCCCTCTTCCCTCTCCTCTTTCTCTCCTTTCCTTTCCTCTTCTCTCTTCATCTATTTCTCCTCCTGCTTCCCTCAGCTTCCTCTTTTGACATCACAACTTGTTGCCTCCTTTTCCTAAACCAAGCCATCACCATCAATATTTCTGAATCCCACATCTTCCCACACCACAGCTCTGACCTCCTTGTGCAGAATCATCCAATATTCTTGTAATTGAATCAAATAGCCTCTTTGTCTGGAGACCCCATGGTTTGGAATAATCTGCTTTTTTCGGTAAAGTGAAGAATATGATACAGATCTAAACACAGAAAATGCCTTTAAATGTTTGCTAGGTAGTTGGGAGCCAGGCAGCCAGCTGTCCTCTCTCCACAGGACTGCCCAATCCACTGCCAGGTAGAGACACAAAGTAAGGCTTAGTCAGCTAAACTTGCTTGTCTTAAAAAGCAGTGTGGGGTTGAGTTTTTTGTTTTTTAATTCTTCTGGCCCTTTGGTCTTTGGCTCTTTTGGGAGTCCTACACCCAGCTCCCAAATAAATCACACGTGGAAGCTTATTCTTAATTATAAATGCACAGCATTAGCTTGGCTTGTTTCTTGCCAGCTTTTATTAACATAAATTATCCCATCTATTTTTGGCCTCGGGATTTTTATCTTTCTGTATTTCTGTCTGCCTTCCCTTCTTACTCCATGTCTGGCTGTGTAGCTGGATGGCTGGGTGGCTGGGTGGCTGGCCCCTAAAGTCTTCCTCCTTCCTTTCTCATTCCTTGACAAAGTTCTAGATATTGATGATGATGATGGCTATATGACATTATGAGTGTACACCTTAGAATGGCTAAAATGAGGATGGGGGAGGAAGGAGAGTGGGAGGGAAGAGCAAAATTTTGGCTAATTGAGCACCACATTAATATAGCCACAGTTTCTCTAGAAACCTATCAGGCTCCTCTTCTAGCACCCAACATGGGACCAAATTTCCACATAGGGTAAACTGGACATGGTGGCACATGCCTTTAATCCCAACACTAGGGAGGCAGAGGCAGGTGGAGCTCTGAATTCAAGGCCAGACTTGTCTATAGAGCCAGTTCTAGAACAGGCAGGGCTATGTAGAGAGACCTTGTCTCAAAAAACAAACACAAAACAGTGGGATACTGTGATCAACAGGAGGAAGGTCATTAAAGCTTTTTACTCCTTCATGTTGTCACTGGAGTGTGACCCCTCTTCCCTGGTTCCTCTCTTTAGTGGCATTTCCTTATAGCAGAGTCACCTAAACCCATGTTTCATGAAGGGAGAATGTTGTGCTCTAGAGGCCAGTCCTTACTCTGTGTTTTATTACTCTGCCTTGAATGTTCCAGGCCATTAGTGTGCTCTCCACTGTGCTACTTCCTGCCTATTAGAACTAAATTTTTTATTATCTCTCATTCATAATCAGATTAGATTATTTGACTCATTTTCTCCCCAAGTCATGTGTAACAAGAACAAGATCGCTCAACACTTTTGCTTTCCAGGTTCCTCCTCCGTTACTTTTAAAAGCAGTTATGGGAACATTTTCTTTGTGGGTTTACATAAGTACCAGGAATATTGAGATATTAAAACAAAGCTGTATTATCACTCTTTGCATTGGCTATTTTTGTGACATGCTGACTAAGTAGCTGACATAAACAACCAGAGGGAGCAAGGGCTTATTTTGGCTCAGAGTGCAGCAGCTTCTGTCCATCACACTGACTCAGCCCTTGGTGGAGGAGTATATAGAGGCTTAATAAATAGAGGTCACAGGACAGGAACCATGGGCCACTAGAATCCTCAGAGGCCCTTAGAGCTCCACCTCCTAAAGGCCCTACAGACTTCAAATGGTATCACCACCCAACGACCAAGATTTCAAAACACAAGCCTGTGAAGAATGTTCCAGATTCAAACCAGAACACTCTTAAGGGGTTTTCTTTCTTGAACAGTCAATCTAATCAAATACTCAACCATCTCTTCAAGGGTTGGAAATGGTGTGCATGGTTGACTGAGCTCCTGAGTCTAGAACTGGATACTCTGAATGCAAACCCTGGGCCGTGGCTTATAGCCGAGTGACTTTAAAGATGTTATTGACCGCTGTGTCCTGTTTCCTCCCTAGGATGCAGGACAGCTAGTAAGTAGCCCCAGCATATTTGTGAAAATGAAGTGAGTTAATACTCAATAAAAATGCCTAGCTCAAGCCAACCCCCAGATAGGTCATTCTCGCTATTAAAGCAATCTCTCTCCACATAGACAGTCTTTAACTTTCACATAGCATACTCTGATCATTTGAGTAGTTGGATTCTTTCAGCTTTGTGGATAGCCTAAAATATCATAAAGGCATAGACAGTGTCTGACCTAGCGACTTGGGTGTGACCAGATGTTCTCTGAGGCCACGAGACTTCTTCTAAGACCTCATTTAGACAAACAACCCCTCTCAGAGGCAAGACCACTGTTGACACACCCCACTCGTTGCCACACTTGTTCGGGAGCACGGAAATCTTGACAACATCCTTGTGCAAACACTCAGAAAAATCGTCCCCGATGCAGCCCAGACAGAGGCTCCGGAGAGCAGGCTGTCAGACAGCTGGCTGGTTGCGAACTGATGTAACTACAGGTGGACAATACTGGGTGGTTCCAGGTGATTTCGCTGTGTGGGAACCAGAGCAGACAAAACCAGCGACAGTGGGCTCAGGGACCATCAGTAGGGAGGGGCTGATTAGTAGTGAGGAGTTTCGAGTTTTCCAGAGGGAAGTCTGCCATTCATGGCAGTGCTGGCCCAAGCACTGTCCGCCGGCATGCACCTGAACATGTGGAAATTGGTGAATTAGTAAGCCTCGTGTAATGTGTGCCCCACCGTAGTTAAGAACAATAGTGTAGGGTGGGTGGCCTACATCCAAAGTGTTTGGGATTTCAGATGTTTTGTTTTCAGATTGGGGGTATTTGCATAAACATGATGAGCTATTTGAGGCATGAGACCCACACCAAATTCATTTCTGCCTTCTATACACTTTATTCCATGTGAATCAAAAGGCAGTTGTATTCATTTTTTATAACTGTATGCCCAGATTAAGTCTCACCTGAGGAGTTTTACGCTTGTGGCATTCTGTCAGCATTCAGAAAGTGTCACATTTTTTCATCTCCAAATCAGGGATACTCAATTTGTAATTATAAGCAAAATACAACAAAAAAGCTGCAGGGGGTGCCTCGTTCCCTCTCTCTACAAACTTTGAGTACAAAGACATGTTCAGGTCTGAAAATGTTATTGGATGCTCGCCTGGTTTTAAGTGCTGCTGAGCAGGGTGTGTTTGCTTATCTCTGTTCAACAAGACCCTGGTGTTAGGTCTCAGACCCAGGACAAACAAATGAGGTACCTACTTTACATATTAAAGTGGACCTTACCATCAGGTTCCCCCAGAATCCCTCAGTCCTTACCTGTGACAGGGGATGGCTGTAATACCCCTTTCTCTATATAATCTAGCCATTTTTGTTACCTGAGCCTTTTACCTTCTGCCTCTCCTGGTGTGTGCATGTGTGTGTAGGGAGAGGTACTCCTCTCCTCTCCTCTCCCCTCCCTCTTCTCCTCACATGACCCAGCTCAGTCTGGTCATGTTCACTCTGGACTCTGCCAGATGATCAGTCCTCTGGCTATGTTCTCTGTTTTATCTACACTAAACTTTCTGCTCCACCATCCCTAGGAATAGTCATGCCCTTTCCTTTCCTTATTTCTTTTTTCATTCACCAGGGTTGCAGTAAATCTCAGCTTTAAAAAGGGAGGAGCTCCTGACACATCCAACAGCATAAATGCGCATTTAGGATATTATGCAGAGAGAAGTAAGCTGGTTTGAAGACAACAAACATTTCAGGGGGCCACACACATAAAGGACTTAGGGTTGTCAAGTCCATCAGCGTGGGAAGCAGAATGGAAGCTGCCGGGGTTGGGGACAGGGTGGAGCAGGGATTTGTTCTTTAATAAATCACAGTTTCAGTTATACAAGATGAGAAAGTTCTGGATATTGATGACGGTGGTGGTTATGAGACAGTGTGACTGTACACCTTAGAGGGCTAAAATGGGGATTGGGGAGGAAGGAGAAAGAGAGAGGGAAGGGCAAACTGTTGGCTGAAATGAGCACCACATTAAAATAGCCACGATTCTCTAGGAGCCTATCAGACTCCTCTTCTGGTACCCAATGGGGGGCTTAAGAAAGAAGCTGAGAAAAAAATAAAAAGAGGATACAGCTTCTTTAAGAGTTTCTGCCTGCTGGTGAGCTCTTGAGCAGCCAGTACATTAAGTAGGAACAAAGAAACTAAGTAAAAATGCCTGCCACTGTGCAAGCATTGGCGTTTTAGAGCTCTAAGAAAGTTGAATACAATTCTTGGTCACTCACCTCTGACCAGGCCACCTAGGCTTGGCTTTCATAACCCAAGAAGTGGGCAGAGCCAGCCAAGAGAGCCACTCGGAGGATCCAGGTGTAGGTTGGCAGTTTAAAAGTTTGCTCACACAGTCAAAAGAGGCTAAAAGATACACAGTAAAAAAGATCTAGATGACAAAAATCTCTAAATGGGTTACAGTGCACTTAAAGATATGCATAGGCTTGGGAGAGAACAGAAAAAGGGTAGAGGAACTCCTTAAAAAGAAATAAAGTAATAATTTCTTTAAAGAAATATTTTTAAAAGCCTCATATAGATGGAAAATACACAGAGAGTCTGGATACTGTATGTTATTATGTTATCTTCAATTTTTTTGAGTCCTAATGAACAAATGGTAACTGTTAAGAGACATTTGATTATGAAAGCTGATAGATTAAACCAACCTATACATTTAAAAATATATTGACTTCAAAATATAAATCAAAAGGTATGTTACTTTGGGAAAGAGGTTCTGCTTTTATGTCCACAGGAAAAGAGCCTCTGGATTCATTCTGGGTTAAGAAAAATCAGATTTGATTGAGGAAGACTCCCTGAAAAATCTCCAATGGTAACAGATGGCCCAGATGGTTCAACATTTCAGAACACCTCTGTTGCAGTTTCCTCTGTTCTGCATCCAGAACAGCTTCAAGGGCACTGACTAAGATGATCCAGCCCCACAAAAAATACTATAGTCAAGACTTAACAATTACCTTAAATTTTCTCAGGGTCCTGAAAACAGTACCAGTGCCCCCAAACAACAGGAAGTAGTCTAGAGAGCTATGCCTACATTCCCAAAATATATATTATGGATGTTTATCTTTGTTTAAGGGGTTGGTTATAAATTGTTATTGGTCATAGTCAATCTCTTTCTAAAAAAGAAAGGGGGATATGATACAAAAATGATGGGAAAAGGGGTAGGTTATTATGATAGGAAAAAAGGGTAGATTATTGAATCTGCTTTAATCCAAAAAACAATTATTAATCTCACATATTTTACATTAGTACAGATTTTGGTTTATTGATACAAATTTAAAGTTAATTTTGTTAGATGTTTTCAAGGTCATACAGAGATATATTTCAGATATATAAGCAATTCTCAAACACTTCAAAGACCTACAGAATGTGACATTTAAAATGTTTTAAGAATATAGACTTTTCTCAACAGTGAGACACTTCTGCTCCTGGAAGCACTGATTACTTCAAAGAGGATGATGGGCATCAAAGATACTCCATATGGAGTTTGTTTTTGTTATGGCAAAAGCTAGCCATGTGGGCAAAGAAACTACCTTTGCCTCAATTGCTGACACTTACTGTCCAAACTGGGCCAGCAGAATGCAAGAAAGAGGACTGTTGAACTTTGCCAAGACAAGTTAGGACAGTCCTTCACAATTCTCTGCTTCACAGGAAAGTCTGTCAGATATGCTAGGTCTGTAGGCCAGAGTTGGATGTCCCCCCAGTATTTCAGAGGAACCTTGGGTGATTGTCCAGACAGCCTGATATCCCTGTCATTAGGTAACACTTTGTCCTTCTGGAGGTCTTTGATTGAGTTGAAGATTAGATAGTTATAGTTTTGTTTAGTTATAATAAAAGATAAATTGGACACAAAACTTTGGACTCACAAAGATAAGGTAGATAATAGAGTATTTTCTTTAATTTTGCCAAATACAAATAGACTGGATACTGTTACTGTAATTCTTATTTAATAACTGTTTTTGTTGTACATAATCTTACTATGTTAAAGTTAAAACCTAGGGGTGGGAAGAGGAAGAAGAGGGGGATCTGTGGTTGTTATAAAAAATGAATAGAAAATTTCTTAACAATAAAAAAAGAAAAAAGTTAAAACCTTCCTTTTTAATTAGCCAAAAAGGGAGAGATGCTATGGAATAATCCTCTTGTACATTGTAAAGATTTGTCACTCAAATTGGTTTAATAAAACACTGATGGCCAGTAGCCAGGCAGGAAGTATAGGGGCAACCAATCTAAGAATGCTGGGAAGAGGAAGGGCAGAGTCAGGAATTGCCAGCCAGGTGCAGAAAAAGCAAGATGAGAATGTGGTACTGAAAAAAGGTACCAAGCCACATGGCTAGAGATAGATAAGAATTATGGGTTAATTTAAGTGTAAGAGCTAGTTAGTAATAAGCCTGAGCTATCGGCTGAGCATTTATAATTTATCTTAAGCCTCTGAGTGATTATTTGAGAGCAGCTGTGGGTCACAGGAAAACTTCCATTTGCATTCTTTCTTTTTTCCAACCACATATCTTAGGGAGACCAGATTTTCTTCATATATTTCACCAATATCACTATAACACAGCAAATTGAATATAAAAGTAGATGTGAAAATCCAGTTACTTTCTCTCAGGCCTGACCTAAGAGACTTGCACAAAGCTAAAGCAATTACCTGCAAAGTGTATTTTGGTTTAGGAAGCTATTTCTAAAGAAGTAAGTTCTTTGTTAACATGGGATATTACGATGATGATTTCTGAGTAATAACAAATTTTGGCATGTTTTTCAGTTTCTAGTTCTAATATGGTTACAATCAACAGACATAACCCACATGAGAAGCAGCACTTTGTGGTTTCCAATAATTTTCAAGAGTATGAAGCTTAGCATGTAGTAAATGCTTGATAGACATTTCTGTTCTCTCTCTCTCTCTCTCTCTCTCTCTCTCTCTCTCTCTGTCACACACACACACACACACACACACACACACACACACACACACAACTTGTCCTACTACCCAAGAGTCAGGATTTATTAATGAGTCAAAGAATCATTACCAGATGGGGAGGGGCAGTTGTGGGGAAGGAAGGGGAGGAGAGGATGATTAATTGATGCAGAGGGGCAGCTGGGAAGGAGAATTACCTTCTGATGTCCCACACCACTGTAGGATATCTATGGGTGACTGCTATTGATTGATTATTTCAAAATAATAAACAGAGAATATTTTGTAGGTTGTTAACACAGAGAAAGGATATATGCTGTGGTAGCTTAAATGAGAAAGGTCCTCTATAAACTCCAGTGTTTGATTGCTGAACCCAAATTGGTGATGCTGTCTAGGGAGTGTGGTGGTATTGTTTTCCCTGAAATATTGTGTGTTCCCTGAAATAAACTTATCTGGGGGTCAGAGACAGAACAGCCATAATATTAAACATGAGGATAGGCAGTGGTAGCACACGCCTTTAATCCTAGCATTCCAGAGACAGAAATACCTATGGATCTCTGAGTTCAAGGCCACATTAGAAACAGCCAGGCGAAGTGACACACCCCTTTAATCCCAGAAATCCAGTCTTTAATCCCAGGGAGTGACGGCAGAAAGTAGAAAGATATGTAAGGCAAACTAGAAGCTTTTGGCTGGCTCAGCATTTGGCTGGTTAAGCTTTTTTGGAGCTGAGGATCGAACCCAGGGCCTTGTGCTTGCTAGGCAAGAACTCTACCACCTAGCTAAATTCCCAACACCCTGGTTAAGCTTTTAGGCTTTGGAGCAGCACAGTTCAGCTGAGATCCATTCTGGATGAGGACTCGGAGGCTCCAGTCTGAGGAAACAAGACCCGCTGAGGAACTGGCAAGGTGAGGTGGCTGTGGCCTGTTCTGTGTCTCTGATCTTCCAGCATTCACCTCAATAACTGGCCTCAGGTTTGATTTTATTAATAAGAACTTCTAACAATTCTGCTACAAGGGAGGTTGTAGGGCAGGATTGCTGAAGGAAGCACTTTACTTGGGGATACCTTGAGAGCTTAAAGCCTGACCCTGCTTGCAGCTTGCTCTTTCTGCTTCATGCTTGAGGTCCAGAGTGTGAGCTCTCAGCTCCCTGCTCCTGCCACTCTGCTGCCTGCTTCCATGCCAACCCACCATGACGGACTCCTATCCTTCATACACTCCCCTGCCACAAGTCGCTTTGATCGTGGCACTTTATCACAGCCACAGAAGAGCAGCTAATACCGTGTCTAAGGTGACGTGTCCACGAACCTGCTTCAGGCAGTGGTAACAAACTGTGCGTGTTAATGTTGAGTGGTTCACAACGGCTTGTAACTCTAGATCCAAGGGATCCAGTTTCCTTTCTGCAGGTTACCCACACACATGTGGTGCACGCTCAAACAAACACACATGTACACATGAACAAAAATTAATCTTTAATGGGCTGGAGGTCTGGCTTCATGGTAAAGAGGGCTGGCTGCTTATAGAGAATCTACGTTTGATTTCCAGCACCCACATGGTGGCTCACAACCATCTGTAACTCTAGTCACTCTAGTCCCAGGTAACCTGACACACTCTTTGGCCTTTTTGGGCACTGTCCTCGCATGACACACATACATGTAGGCAAAAAATGCCCATATGCATAAAAGGAAATTTTTTTTTTCCAATCCTTAAAAATAAAAGAAGCCTGGGCACCTCCACATTTATGCTAATCACTGCATTATACTTCCCAAGAAGTTTCCAGGATTTTTTTTCCCTCTCACCTGGAGTGCCCTACCACAGGCACCTGTTGAGAACTGGCTGTATCCCCCTGCCTGTCAAAATGCACATCCTATTATCACAAAAACTGCTTGCCAAGAGTGTTCTCAGACAACCAAGGGCATGTAATTGAGCTTCTGAATGAACATGCCCTTGGGTGAGTTTCAAAGAAATGCTACAAATTAAGATAATAGATGATTATGTAAAACATGAGTCAAAACTGTCAGAAGACCACGATCTCAGAAATTATGAACTTGGCACGTGGGTCTGTGTGGCCCCACAGCTGCCCACTGATTTCACCTCCTACGTCCCTGTAACTAGAGGTCTGGCTGCCTTTAGAGGCTGCTGTCATTTACATTTCATTGCATTGCAAGCCTGAATTTGTACCAAAAACTCATGAGACATATTCCTGAGCTGAGAGTAAAACCTGCCCAAGAGGGGGGGCGGGGGTGGTGACCAAGATGCCACAGGAAGCTGAGCTTCTGACCAGTAAAACAGAACGTTTGTGGAGGGCTCCTGAGTGCCTCTGAACAGAATGTCAGGTTTACTCATTGGCCAGTACTCCGCCACCCACCTCTGCCAGGCACGCTAACCAGAACGGCTTCCATCACTTCCCCTCTGCTCTCTTTGGGGGCTCTTCCTGGCCACTGGAGCCCACATAGCCAAGAAAAGCCCAGAAACTCCCAGTCCCTGGAAAATCCCCAGAGCATGACTACAAGAGCTGACAGACTGCCCTTCCCTTTCTCCTGGGAGAGATAAACTGCTCTCCAGAATCCCTGGGCATTGACGGAGAATTTTGTGCCTAGTGGCCCACTGTGCAATTCTGTACATCAGTGCGCACTCTATCAGCTTCCGGCTTCTTGCGCTTGCTACGCAAGCACTCTACCACTGAGCTAAATCCCCAACCCGGCTTCTGCTTCTTAAGATTACCTTCCAATCAGACTGCACGCACAGCAGCTTGGTCTCAGGCCCTGCTATCGCATGCTAAAGCTAGGACCCCGTTATCTTGGCTTCTTTCTCGGGTTCCTGTTAGACGTGGCTGAACACGGATCAACCAACTCTCTCAAATGAAGAGCCTGCTCTCACTGCCTGTGCCTTCTCTTGGGGAGAATCCGACTGTCCCTAAGACAGCGGAGCCTAGCAGAGAAGCAGTAAAGCGCTCTCTTTTCCAAAGCAATAAATAGCAAGGCATCGCTTTTACCAGGCGGCAGCAGGCACTGATTTCACCAGGGCCTGGGGATTCCAGCTTCCCCAACTTGTACTGGCTGGCTGTGTCTACTTTTTAGCACCTGTAGGGTCTCCAAGCAGGAGCCCTGGAGGACCCGCTGCTGGGTTGGGCAAGCAAGTGCCTTGACTCGGTGGCTGTGGCCCAGGGGGCTGTGCAGCTTCCTAGTCCCCACCACCCTCATGGTGACCAGGGGTTAGTGTAGGCTTTGGCCCTAGTTATCCGTGTCTCTTGATCTTCGTCTGGTCCTTTGTCCTTTGACCCCGCTGTCTGCCAGTGTCCAGCATTATCCGTTCTTTCTGTTGCGGTCACCACTTTGTTCCTGTCCTGCTGGACTGGACTGGATGTCGACACCACAGCAAACACGGGAAAGGGGTGGGGGCTGAGTGGTTAGAGAGAAAGGTTGCTTTTCTTTGTTTCTTCTTGAAGCAAATAAGTTGTTTAACTTGAATTGATCGGCCATTTGACCCGGGCTCCCAGGTGCCTCAGGGCAGCCTGATAGATTTACCCTCAGTAAATAGATGGGAGAGAGGATGGGCTCAAGGCTTCCTTTCTTCCACTACTTCAGATCTGCCACAAAGAGAGAGGAAACACTGCAGCTTTATCCTCCTCCCTCAGAGTTTTTCAAACGTTCTGTTTTGAAAACATTCCCAACGTTTTGCTTACAAAACAACAAACCCTTCTCTAAGGTCTCCATCCAGGCCTTCAAAACTCACCTCTTCCAGGTAAGCAGGGGTCTGTGGGGGGTGGGGTGGGGGTGCTCTCAGGGTAGCAACTCAGATTTCTGGCTTTAAAACAAAACAAAAAAAAAAAAAAATCAAAGGAAAAAAACTGGCTGTACCCAAGGTAGACAGCAAGTGTTGGAGGATGGCCCCTGGATGACATGGGCCACAGACGTGTGCACACAAAGGTACGTGCTCCCCTACATGAGTCACAAACAGAGATCAAGGCCAGTGACCAGAGCACAGCACAGAAAGAAGTGTGGACTTGGCAAGAAAGGGGGGTGGGGTGGGGTTCGTCCTTTGGAAAGCGCAGTATCTTTTAGTTTAAAACGAATGTGCTAGAAATCTCTGTGTTAAGTCTGGACAGGTGTAACTTTTTCCCCCAATTCTCTCCTCTCAGTAATGAAAATGGAAACATCTAACAGCTCTGAGTTTATACAGATTTTTTTTTCTTGTATTTATCAATGTATGGATCAGAGTGACAACTGGCAGAGAGTCTGTTCTTTCTCTTTACCACGTGGGATCCAGAAGTTGAAGTCAGATCCTCAGGATTAGGAGCAAGTGCCTTTACCTGCCACACCATTGCACAAAATAAATAAATTACTATAACTCAGAAGCTTGAGTGTCTGGGGGCTGGATGGTTAGTAAGTCTACACTAGGCCCTACATTTTAAAATTCATATCCATACTTTACATTTTCTGACAAGTAATTTGATGACATTAATTAAAAAAACCTTTAAAGTGTTCATTCCTTTGGCCCCCAAATTTACAATTTTATAAGTCTGTACCAAGAAATTAGTTTACACTTTGACCTCTATCACTCCCAAGATTGACAGTGGACCGCAGTAACAGAACCTGGGGGTAATTCACCTTTCCATTGTAGAATGAGGCTTGAGCACAAACTATGGCACATGTCACCGAATGCCATTCAGCTAACAAAATTGCCATAAAAATTATAATATGCAGAAAGTGGTTTTAGCAAAAGATGAGAAATAAGGTCAGGTACTGTATGATGTCGAATATGAGAAATATACACTCATGTGTGCTTCTATACCCACATATAATCAGTGTACCTATATGTGACCTATCTATGAAAATTCACAAGGAAGGGACAGGAAGCCTGAATATTTGTACATATTTCCAAATTGACAAGTAGTACCAAAGAACAGAAGATTTTGTTGTATGTGGAGCCTGTTCACTGGCTGGCTGGGGACATCTGCTCTGGTGGTATATCACTGACACCCACACCCCTGCATTTTTGCAGCTTCCTGAGCTCAGAGGACTGCAGACCTGTCGGGAACAGAAAGCAGATAGTACACTGAGGACTGTCAAAGTCATACCAAACCTGGGACTCAAAATACGAGAGGAGACTCCCTCCACTCCAGCTGTTACGATTTTCTCTGGAATGGTTTTATTATATAGATATGCACCATGTATATGTATGTAAACTAATTAACAAATGTTTTGTGCATTTGCTATTATATTATCCAGTAAACCTATTATCGTTGTTTATAATTAAGAAGTCGTATCCAACTATTAAACTTGTATTTTGTGTTTTTAAATGAAGTGATTGTTAAGATGCATTCCTGTGCAAATGATTTCCTCAGAACAGTCCAGACTTTACAAGCAGAACAATGTGGGCATGGTTTCAAGCTGCCAGGACTTCCAGAAAGTTCCAGAATTAGCTTGTTGCCTAGTGCCTTGGTTCATACTTCCGTGAGTCTTAGAATGATTAGGATGAACACAAAAACTTTTAGGAACTTGTCATGATGCCCAATTAAAAAACTCACTTTCAGCAGTCACTCAATAAGTCATGCTAATCAGGACTCTCAGGTGTTTGGAATTCAAAAGAATTTTAATCTCTAGGAAAAGCCAAGTTCCTCGCTCCTTGTTACATGCCTGCCTACCTTGAGCATCTCCTACACACCATCCATCACAATTAAGCCATGTGTTTCTTTTTCTCTTTTAAAGCAGGGTCTCACACAGAAGCTTAGGCTAGGCTTCAGTCCTTCCAAGTGCTGGGACTTACATGCATGCCCCATGGTGTGTGTGTGTGTGTGTGTGTGTGTGTGTGTGTGTGTGTGTGTGTGTGTGTGTGTGTGTGTGTGTGTGTGTGTGTGTGTGTGTGTGTCTTTCCTCATAGCCTGTCTCCTCTAATAGACAAGGACAGGGTTGGTGACGCTGCTTCTACTTTTAGTCCATACATTGCATTGGCACCTATCTGTGACCTACACTAATGAGCATTTGTCATCTGTCTCTGGGGACCCTTCGGGATTTTCTAATTCTTCTAAAATATACCATGACCTGTTGTAGACTACCGTGAATTTACTTACTGTCTTGGAGAAGTAGAACTAATTTCTCCTGCTAATGTCATCTGAGTTCCCATCATCCAATCAGTATCTCTATCCCTCTTCCTTACTCCTCCTAACCCCAGATGGCCTCTGTTCTGCTCTCCACTGTTGCGTGGTCTACATTTTACCTTTGATAAACAAGTGAAGGTGGTGTCCAGCTTCGAACATCAGGCTAATTGCACTTGGCACTATACACTCCAGCTCCACTCACATTGCAGCAAATAGCAGGATTTTGTTTCTATGTAGCTAGCACTCACTCCTGTATACCTACCATATTTTCCTTGCCAGTCCTCTACTAACAAATGGTTTGGCTCATTCCATATCTTGGCATGCACAGTGCACGTATTGCAAGGAGCTTGGGAGGGCAGCTATGTCTTAGACACAATGGTCTTTGTTTCATGTCTGCCAAGGCAGGTATATCTTCGATATAATAATATTGATTTAGTGTCCCACTATGTTCCTGGCACTAGCACAATACAGGGTATCAGATGCTGACATTGTCTAGACCCATAATACCTTGAATACTTCTGAGTTGACCTGTGACTTGGCAGCATTCTACATCAAGTTGCCATTGCTATCTACGGTGGTGCCATAAGGATACAGGCAAATCAATGCCTCCCAGATGAAGTCTCAACTGCTGAAGGCAAGGAGTTGGTACCCAGCCAGCATGCTTCCCCATCCTCTATGTAGACCAGGCTGAAATGCTCTGTGTGTTTCCTCAGTGACCACAGCAAGACAGCCCCTCATCAATGTGATCCCCATGAGTTCCTCATCCTTGCAGTCTTATTTCTACCTATCTTACCATTGCTTGATAAGCGACATATCAAATAACCCAGCTACACCTTCATTTCTTGTCTCCAGCCCTGCCTTGAGGCAAGCAAACCCCATTTGTCTGACTGTGGGGCTGAGATAGGGATATGCTGAAAGGAAGGATGATTGAATCCACTCTCGCCATGACTGATTGGGGAGCAATGTGTAGAAAAGCCTTTTCTGGTACATAACGTGACATCCGTATAAACAAGCCCATGAGAGAGATCTGTAAAAGGAAACTGAAGGGTGAACTTGCATCCCTTGACTCTCATAAAACAATGCAATGCTGTTTACAAGTTGCATGCACAGCTGAACAAAGCAGGTCTCCGGGAGCCCAGACCTTTACCTTATGGTTGCATTCTTCCAGTAATGGAAGTATTCATTTCACCCAGGAAGAGGGCTGTGTTCAAAAGGGTGTGTTCAGACTGAGATGGTTATATTTGTGAGTTTAGGAAAATGTGTTAAGAAAAAAAAAATGTGTGTATGTATACATATAATAATAATTAATGAATTAGAGGCTATGGATTTGAAAGAGCATAAGGAGGGCATATGAAAGCAGGTTGGAGAGAGGAAAGGGGAAGGGAAAGGATAGATGATGAAATTATCTCAAAAAATTATAAAAAATAAAAAGAGTCCTGCCTCGTGGTTCTTCCTCCAAGCCTTATTTCTAACCAAATAAAGGTCACTACTACAAACTAAAATGAAGGCAGAACCAAGTACTCCATGTTTGATAAGTCACTAGGAATGTGTCCTGAGCCTCACCCTTCACAAGCCTCCCAGATGCTCTGGATGGTCCCTTTCAACATCTGTGAACAGCTGGAGGAATTGCCAGAGCTGGGATCAGTTCTTCATGGCCTAATGTAAACAACCATCAGGGGACACTGATTAATTTCTCAAGAACTGAAAATAATTAAGGTAACAATAATCCTTTGCCCACATACTCCCCCATTGGTACAGCCATTTAAGGGGAGGTGGAGGAAGTCAGCCATGACAGTGAACCCAGAATCCCCATTACTGCCTTGCTGACTGCAACAGTTCTCCCCCTTGAGAGTCTTTCTGAGATCTCCCTGCTGCCTGCACTTAAAATGTCTCAGGCCCCTGCAAGTCTGAGAGAGGCTCCACCCCAAAAGTAATCTCTTCCACCCCCAGTCTATGAATTGAGGAATAGTCTGCTTTGTGGTCCCATGGTATTCAATAGCAGGAATCGATCCCTAAAGAATATCTAAGGGCCTGCAGGCCAAAGAATTAAATGCAGGGACTCTACTCCTGTAGTCCATATCCCTAGTAGCAGAGCTCACCCCGGTGTCTGCCAGCCAAGGAATTCGTGAATAAAATGTGGCATATGCATCGGTCCATTGTCACAAAAGGCCTGAGGCTGAATATGTGAGAAGAAAAGAGGACTGTGTAGCTCAGGATCAGACAGCACAATGTGTTCAGCTTCTGAGAGGCCTCTCAGCTGTGTTAGCCCAGGGTGGAGGAGACGGAAACACCCTAGCGCCAGACAGAGTTCCAGAGAAACAAGAAGCCAGGGCACCTGAGGGCCAGCTCTACTGTTTTTATAACCTGCTCTTAAGAGAATTGGTGGGTTAGGAAGGATGTGCTGACTTCGTGTAAGCTCACCAGAAAGCCCTTTCAGGATTTTTAAAGACAAAAGTAAAGATTGTGTGGTAGGAGGACATAATTATTCTCCATGAATCCCAGGATAACCTACAGGAGAAGGCAGCATGTGAAGAATCCCTGTGCTAACACTCAGGAACCTGCTTACAACATGGCAGCTAAGGAGCTGCTGCAACTGGCAGGAGCTGATCCTGGTCTAAAGCATCCCTTTCACATAGCTGGGAAATGAAGATGATTAAAATAACTCTTTGCCAGGGAATGCCAAACAGTATGTACTCCATACAGACACTGTTATTTCTCTTCTTTATTAAAATCCCCTAGAAAACACGCAAGATTTCAATTTGGATGCCTGAAATCTTTGGAACATTAAACTCATTGGGAAATGACCTGCATGCACCCCACAAGGTCTCTCCTGAGCAGCATCATAAAGCCTCAAAGTGCTCCCCGGAGAGGACGGAGGCTGTACCAGCAAAGTAATGTGGTAAACACCAAACCTCAGCGGTACAAATGATTTCCAGAGCTTCTGCTGGCTTTGTGTGGGGGGCCACAGCATGGCCATGGTGATGGTTTTAGAAGCAGAGATATGAACATGTCTCTCTTTGGATTAAGACTTTATAACAGAGAGGGCTGGAGAGAGGGCTCTACAGTTTGGAGCATTTGTTGCTCTTGCAGAGGACTGGGTTTCATGCCCAGCACCCACATGGTAGCTCACACACATCTTAACTACAATTCCAGGGAATCCACCACTCTCTTCTGAGCTCCACAGGCATTGGGCATGCGTGTTCATGAAGGCAAAACATTCATACACATAAAACTAAATAAACCATTTTTAAAAAGTAAAACCCTTTTCAACAGCTTCCCTGTGTGCTTAGAGTCAAACACGAACTTTGTGCACATACAGTGCTCTTCCCTCTCTGGCTATGTTTGTTTGTTTGTTTGTTTCTATAGGTAGCCTGGATTGGTTTCAAATTCATGATTTTCCTGCCTCAGCTTCCAAGTGCTGGAAGTATAGGTTTGGGTAGCTTAAATGAGATTTGACCCATAGTTTCAGGCATTGGACACTTGATACCCAGTTGATGATACTGTTTGGGATGTGGAGCCTTGCTGGGGGGAGTACATCACTGGAGGCAGGCAGGTAGGTTTCAGAGATTTGGGGTATCCCCAGTTTGTATCTCTCTCTTTCTCTCTTCCTCTCTTTCTCTCAAACAAAATCCAAATCAAAAACCAAAACCACTTTGTAATTGCACTTCCTTAAGATGGCTAGAGCAGCCAGAGTCCTGGGGAGACAGTCTCAAGGAGAGGTGGTTAACAAGAGCTGGGAGGAGTGGGGGAGGAATGGGGGGGGGGGGGGGATGGGGTTATTTAATGAACACTGAGTTTCTGGAGATGGATGGTGGTCACGACTGCAGAACTGTGTGAACACATGCATGGCACCAAACTGTACTTAAAATGATTCACAGAACGCATTGTGGGATATGTCATAAGAACAAATCAAACAAACAAGTAAAGGAAAGGAAAGAAAGAACAGCAGAGAAGGTATGCCACTTCAGTATGTGCCTCTGCGTCAGTCCTAAGCTCTGTGTGTGCAGCGGCCACTGTCCCCACTAGACAGCAGAGGCATGCCTGGCCTGGACGAGCCCCTGCTCCTCAGCTTTGGAGGTCAGCAAGACAGCACAGAACCCAGAGCTGCTCACTCTTTGCCACCAGTATGAGAAACAGGTGACTCGGAGCAGAGTTGGAGTACCATATAAGTAGGGGTGTCAGCATCTGACACAGGCGAATGGAAGGACGGACCAGAAAGGTAGCCAGTGAAGCCTCAGAGAGGGAAATGGGAATGGGTAGAATTGGACCAACCAGAGAGCTGCAAATGCTAGGTGGTGAATGAGGCCTGAGGACAAGCTCTCAAAGATGATGTTTATAGTAGACTTGTGTCCTTGCTGAGACTTGGGGGTGAAGTGGGGGGCTTACTGTGTAGCCCTGGCTGGCCTGGAACTCACTGTGTAAAACAGGCTGTCCTCAAACTCATCGAGATCTGTCTGCTACTGTCTCCTCCTGAGTGCTGGGATCAAAGACATGTGACATCACACCCAGCTCGGTATGATCATTTTGGTGACCTGCACATTTCACCTTCCATAGAGTCTTCAGGGTCGCTGTACTGCAATGGGATTCTGGGTTTTCTTCTTCTGGACACTGGATGGCATTTCATCGGAAGCTGCAGTTGCTTGGGCGTGACTTGAGTGTGTCTCCCAAACGTTGCTGGGTTGGGAGTTTGCTACTTGCTATGACAATGCTGAGCTGGTAAACCCATAGCATGAAAACTGGTGGGAATAATTTGGTCCTTGGGGACAGGGCCATGTTCAGAGGAATGTAGTTCTCAAGGAATCCTGGTTAGATCCCAGGGAAGTGAGCTATTGTGAAAAGAGTGAGCTTCTTGGCTGAGCTTCAAGGATACCCCACACATGCACACACAGGCAGAGCTAATGATCAGTGGACATTTAAAGAGATGATATGGAGTGTGGGGCTTGGGGGTTATGGAGGAGTTGAAGAAGGGAAACAGGGGTGGGTGTGATCTTATTTCATCGCATGGGTATACAAAATCATCAAAAACTAGTTAAGAACATGAAAAGAGTTGACCTGTCCCTGAGGCTCCCTTGACTTCCCTCTCATTAGACGATCTCTCCCATCCACACACAACCATTTCCCTACCACTACAGACAACCGCCGGGAATGTGCTTGCTCTTCAAAAAAAAAAAAAAAAAAGGTTTTATAAACAAATGTACTTACTCAAACCTTTTAGAGGAGGCACACAGAAACTTCTTTGATGGGGTTATATACAATTCAGTACTTAATTTTCTCCATGAATCTGATGGTTCTTCATCATACATTAACCTAATCCTAACCATCTCCTCAGCCCCAGCAAAGCTCATTTCAACTCACCTTGAACTTTTTTTTGACATGATTAATATCCAGAGTCCTTTGAGCCTTCAGCACTCATTTTGTTCACTTTCATAAATTGGGGTCTTAAGGTAATTGGGCATCAGAAAGATTTAAGAGAGATGAGATGTGAAGTAAGCCTCAAAATGTGTTGACTCTCTGTGAGGATTGGAAATAAGTAACACAGGACACTATGGTTTGGGCTAGAAGTCTTAAAGAAGCACCTCAAAACAAAACAAAACCACCACAACAACACAAAAGGGAAGAAGAAAATAGTAAATTAAAAGTTAAAAATAACAGACACCAGATCATGGGCAGAGATGAGTGTGGTGTATTATGTTGGCACAAAAAGTGCCATGTAGGCATTTTGTTTGAGGTGCAAAAACCGTTTTCTTTAAAGGCATAAAAGTAGAAGGGTGGCTGGGTGGTAGTGGCACACGCTTTTAATCCCAGCACTCGGAAGACAGAGGCAGGCAGATCTCTGAGTTTGAGGCCAGCCTGGGCTACAGAGTGAGTTCCAGAATGGCTAGGGCTACACAGAGAAACCCTGTCTCCAAAAAAAAAAAACAAAAACAACAAAAAAAAAAAAAAAAAAGTGGAAGGAGGGTGTGGAAAGAGGGAAGGGACCAAAGGAAAGGGACAACAGAGTGTCATGGGGGGAGATTAATTTGAATGAAGTACATTATACACATGGACAAATGTGTTGTAATGAGAGACATTGTTTTGCAGAAGAAAATATGCTAACAAGTGTGTGTGTGTGTGTGTGTGTGTGTGTGTGTGTGTGTGTGTATGTCTGTGTCTGTGTCTGTGTCTGTATCTGTGTGTTGTGTATGTATAAAATGGGAGGCTGGAAGATGGCTCAGCTGTTAAGAGCTCATACTGGTCTTCCAGAGGAGCCAAGTTTGATCCCTAGCACCCATATCAAGCAGATCACAACTGCCTATAACTCCAGCTCCAGGAGACCCACTGCCTTCCTCTGACCTCCATGGACACTGCAGTGATAGGCATACAGCCCCACACAGGCACACATGTAAGCATAATTCAAAATAATATACATATATATATATATATTTTAAAACTTGTATGACCTGTGCACAGTGGTGCATGTCTGTAATCCCAGAGCTTGAGAAGTGGAGGCAAGGGGATCAGGCAAAGCCATCTTCGGCTTCACAGTGAGGAGGAGGCTAATGGGGCTTCAGGAGACCCTGCCTCTGAGCAAATAGAAACTACAAAGCCATAACATTAACAAGAAGGTGTCACGTGAAGGCAGGTTCACATCCACCAACCAGAGGAATCCTGACTACCAGGAGGTCCAACAAGCAAAAAGGACCAGAGACATTCTGACAGTCACTTGGGAGCATTTCCACCAATGTTTTCTTTGTGTTTTGAGTGAAAATGTAACTTGGCATCCTACTTTTTTTCAGAAGATGCCATGAAAGCATTTTTTTCCTACAAAAGAAAAAACAATGCTGGGTGTGGAGCAAGAGTACACACAGCTGTTATCCCGGGTAAAGCCAGTCATGGCTGGAAACAGAAACAGTGGCCTCTGTAAAGCCTCTGTAACAGTAAAGGAAGGAAGGAAGGGAGGGAGGGAGGGAGGGAGGGAGGGAAGGAAGGGAAGGAGGGAAGGAGGGAAGGAAGGAAAATGGATGACTGGATATTCATACTACCAAATTACTCATATCCAGACTTAGAAAAACTATCTAAATTGGTAACACAAACTAGTCACTAAAATATTGTTTATAGGGTTGGGGATTTAGCTCAGTGGTAGAGTGCTTGCCTAGCAAGTGCAAGGCCCTGGGTTCAATCCTCAGGTCAAAAAAAAAAAAAAAAATTAGAAAAATATTGTTTATAATAGTAAAAAAAATAGAAAACCTGGAGCAATTAGAATTTCTAATAACTCACACACACAAAAGAATAAACAAATATATAAGATGGCTATCCTGGAAGCCATAAGAATTGCTTTCTAAGAACACTAATTGATAAAGGGTAATAATTTATGATATAATGTTAGGTAAATAAGACAGAATCCAAACCCATATATTTCCAGATTTGTAACCCACATATATAAATTCATGTGACTCTATATTAAAAATAAGGATATTGGCCTGAAAGTGTTTACCATGATTATATCCAGTTACTTTCTAATGACTTTTATGTTCTCTGTAGTTTTTTCTGTAAATTCTAAACATTGTGTAAGTGGACATTAATTTTTTTTTAATGTAAAGGAAATACATGACTTTGGAAATGCCTGTTGGGTTAAGGCACAAAGATCAATAGGGGATTTTTTTTGGGGGGGGGATTTGTTAACTCAGAGCATCCTACTTTCCTTCATGAAGGAGAGCTGTCAGTAAACCATAGTTGTGTGGCAGTCCTTAGTTGGGGAGAAATGGTCATACTTCAAAAGAAACTTTCTTGGATTTAGTTTTAATCTTCAGCTTCATGAACCCAAGATAAGCTGTCAGGCATGTGGCTCAACCCTCATATCCAGGCCAAGTTCTTGGCAACATTTTGAAATGTTATTTTACCAACATTGGGAGCACAAAAGATGATCAAAGACAATGGAGAATTGAGTTTTACATACTCTTCAGGTCAAAAATTTGCTTTTGCAGAGTCTTGCTTCTCCTTCTAAGTAATGCAATCCAGCCCGTATACAGGGTACCAGACACAAGAAAAGACTGTGATGGCCTGCAGAGAAACTGAATGCATTTGAGCATCTATAACGTGACCCCAAAGGAGCAGCCTGGTCTATAAGGCCAAGGGAGAGAGGAAAAAAGCAGAGAATAGGATGGGAGGAACCATCCATATGGGTTAGAGTTGCTAGAGGACCAGACTGCTGGACTAGGGGGCACTGTCCTTTAGAAGCTACAGCCAAATGCTCCCTACTGTATCCCCTGTGAGCTCAGCATTCACACTGTGAAACTCCAGAAAGCGACACATCACTCCACAAGAATATAGTTACTATGGAGGGCCTCTGGGAAAGCCCTAAGGTCACATAAACATTGAATGGGACTTGGTCTCTTGGAGAGCATAAGGTACTCCAGCTTGACAAGTGATGGAGAAATGGAGCTGGCTACAATCCTCTACCTCCAGTCAGGTGCAGAGTGAGGAATTGTGTGACATAGTTCTCCCTACTAGAATACCTGTGGGCTCATTTCAATAGCTTTCTTACTCCAGAGTGGACCTCTTATTGAAATCCATAGTTCCCAGGGTACAAAACAGCCTTGAGGGCCAGATGAGGTGGGAGCTGCCCGGTCAGTAACTCAAGACCCAGAAGATGAGTTTCACTTTTGAGAAAATGGCCCTGCACTTGTGCCAATTTTATCTCCCCTGATACAGGAAGCCATAGAAATGAAAAGATGCATGTGGGATGGGCTTTGGATGATACTACATCTATTCAAAAGGAACTATTCAGCAGGATGGTGAGCAAGAGCCAAGTTCCTGGATTATAAGACCAATGTCTGATATTTCAATGGTGCAATAATAAAAGACCTCTATTTTTGTTGTTGTTCTTGTTTTATTAGTTGTTTTAGTTGTAATTCTTTTTTAGATGAGGTCTCTCAAACCAGGTGTAGCCTGGTTGTCCTGGAACTGGAAATGTAGACCAGGCTGACCTTGAACTCAGAGATCCACCTCCTTCTGCTTCTCATGTACTAGAAATAAAGGTATGATCCAACATGCCTGGCACTCTATTATTGTTTTCTTTATGTTTTTATGAGGTAGTAGGTTGTATAGACACTGAAACAGACTAAAGGGATTCCCTGGCTCAAGGCCTCCAAAGCTGTTAAACTTCTTTTTTGGCTATCATTTAAAGTGTGTGTGTTTGTGTGTGTGTGTGTGTGTGTGTGTGTGTGTGTGTGTGTTTGTGTGTGTGTGTGTGTGTGTGTGTGTATGTGTGTGTGTGTGTGTGTGTGTGTGTGTGTGTGTGTGTGTGTGTGTACATGAGTGCTGGGAAGCCAAAAGAGAGCACTGGATCTCCTGGAGCTGGAGGTGCAGGCAGTTGTGAACCATGTGAACCCCTCAACATGAAAGTGAAAGTTGAGAATTCAATTCAGGTATCCTGCAGGAGCAGTGTATCATGCCCTTACCTGCTGAACCATCTATCCAAACCCATTTTTGATAGCCTATATTATTTTATTGAAAGAGGATTTCACTTTGTAACCCTGTCTGTGCTAGAACTTGCCATATAGAACAGGATGGCTTCTAACTCAGACTCTCGGAGATCCATCTGCTTCTGCTTCCTGCATGCTAGGATCAAAAATCTTCACCATCACACCCAGCATAGATAGTCTTGATGTGTAGCTCAGGTTAGCATTAGACTCATGACAATCCTCCTGTCTCAGGCTTCAGTGTCATGTGATTAGAGTAGTGATATGACCTCATGATTTACTTCACTCCTATGAAATTTCAAGCCTATGGCTAGAGAACATCAGAGGTCAAAATTGGCAGTCAGGGTTGGTATTAGGCACCTGATTTTGTATGGATATGAAACATGCTGTGAAAACCACTTAGCCTTCAGCTTGGTTTGACTGGATGATGGTGTAAACCTTTAAGAGGTGGAGCCTGTGGTGGAGAGTAGTCAAGTCAATGGAGGTCCCAACTTGAAGGATGTTGGGTGCTTCTGTCTCTGTCTTACACATTCCAGGTAGGAGATGAACTTCTCTGTCACATGCTATCACCACAATGTGCTACTGATTTGTCATTTATGTATGCCTCAAAATTGTGAGTCTAAACCAGCGTTTCCTCTCTCTATGTTTATTATCTCAATTGTTTTCCTAGCAACAGAAATCTGACCAATCAGATCAAAGTCCATAATAGTCTCTAATTCCAGAGAAAATGTGAAAACTTTAAAAACTCAGTAGGAAGAGAAGGAAGGGGTTGGAGGTCTGAGAGGCAAGAAGATTTGGGTGACTATGGCTTCAGCCAAGCCCACAAACCGTATCATGGTTTCCTCTGGTCAGACCAAAACCAGCGAAGCCCAGTGCTGCAGACATGACATTCAAAGACATTCTACAGGACACACGGAGAAGTGATTAAAAAACTCTAGGCCTATAGGCTGAAGATGGATGCCTCAATATTGCAAAGGAACTTTGGATGACTGTCCAGGAAGGAAGCTGTCTCTTCATTTCCAGAATTTTGGAAGTTGCTTACAATGCCTTTCTTGTTTACTTAGGTAATATTATATCCTTCTGGGTCTTTGATGTAGTTAAAGACTAGATAGTTATAATTATAATTTTCCTTGGTTATGATAAAAGATAAATTAGATATGAAACTTTAGACTCACAAATACAGGATAGATGGAATATTTTCTTTAATTTTGCCAAATACAAATAGACTAGTAACTGTAATCCTTGCTTGATAACTGTTCTATTATATGTAATTTTACTATGTTAAAGTTAAAACCTCCCTGGGTTTTGTTTTTGTTTTTACTAGAATTACAAAGAGCTTTATTAGAAAAAAGTAGGGGATAAGAGGGAGGGTAGCCAGGCCTGGAGAGAAAGAAAGATGGCGGGAGCAGAGCAGTGAGCAGGGAGCAGAGAGGGAGCAGAGAGAGAGCAGAGAGAGGAAAAAGTCTTCCTTTTTGATTAGACAGAAGAGGGGAAGTGCTGTGGGATATCATTCTGTATGCTGTGAATATGTGTTGCTCTGATTGGTTGATAAATAAAATGCTGATTGGCCAGTAGCCAGGCAGGAAGTATAGGCAGGGAAAGCATATGAGAATTCTGGGAAGAGGAAGGGCTGAGTCAGGAGTTGCCAGCCAGAAGCAGAGGAAGCAACATGACAAGGCAGAACTGAGAAAAGCCATGTGGCTAAACATAGAGGACAAGAATTATGGGTTAATTTAAATATAAGAGCTAGTCAGTAATAAGCCTGAGCTAATGACCAAGGAGTTATAATTAATATAAGGTTCTGAATGACTATTTTATAAGCAGCTGAGGGACCTCACGGCTGGGCAGGACACAGAAAAAATTCCAACTACAGGTATGGGCATCCTTTGCATATTTGCCACCAAGGCCAGGCCCATAAGGTCTTTGGAAATGAGTATTCTCCAGTTATACTGAGATCTTCAAAGCCAGAAACATAGACCATGTGGTGCCCATCATCAAGGGCAAGGTGGAGAAGGTAGACATCTTCATGTCCAACACTATGCTGCACGCTTGTGACCAGTGGCTGGAACCCAATGCCTCATCTTCCCAGACATGGCCACCCTGTCTGCAATGGCCATCAAGGACCAGCAGTACAAAGACTACAAGAGCCACTGGTGGGAGAGAGTGTTTGGCTTTGGTGTTCCCTCATCTTCCCAGATGTGGCCATCAAGGAGCCCCTGGTGGGCATGATGGACCTGAAGCAGCTGGTCACCAATTCCAGCTTCATTTTTAAAAAGATGAGCATCTACACCATCAGTTTGAAAGACCCAACCTTTACCTCCAGCTTCTACCTACAATAAAGCAGAATGACTACATGCCCACACTGGTAGCCTACTTAAACACTGAATTTACCTGCTTTCACAAGCAGACCAACATTTCCACCAGGACCAAGTACTCACACATGCCCTGGAAGCAGTGTACATGAAATAATTTCTGATGGTGAAGATGTCGAGGACCTTTGATACCTAATTGGTATGTGGCCCAATACCAAGAATAACCATGACCTGGACTTCCCCTTCAACCTAGACTTGGAGCTTTCTTCTGTTGTGCCAACTACCAGATGTATGGAGGTGGCACCTGGATGACCTTGTGGGGCCTAGAGCTGTGGTATTCTTAGCATTTTGGGGGTTACCTCTCCTGGCCCTCCCACAGAAGGGGGCTCAGATACTTGAACTGTAGAGATTGAAGACAGATTGTGACTGTGTTTTTCATTGTTTACTTTTTTATATGGTTGTGTTTATGCCAATATATCCTCAGCTGGGACAACTTGGCTTCTGGGGCATGGTTGGTTAGAGTTCTCTTAAAACACACACACACACACACACACACACACACACACACACACACACACACAAAAGAAAGCAGCTTTTGTCTGTGTGTGTTTCTACAGTCCCTGGCAGGCTAGTGTCAATGTCCTCTGACTTCTAATTCCACTTGATGCTCCTCTCCCTAAGCACCTAAGAGCTCCTGTGACCTCACAGTGCCCATGCTGGGACATCTGAGCAGCAAGCCACCCAGAAAAGCAAGGATTAATCAGCAAGTCAGAACCCTGCCCAGCCAGTTCCCATTTCTGCTCTTAGTGTCTACATTACTGCAACAGCACGCTCCTCCACTAGTTCCCATCGGAACTCTGCTCTCCACCCAAGTGTTTGAGTCATAAGCCCAACCCGTTTGTCCTCCTGGGGACTTTTTAGCCCTCAATCTTTCAGTTTGCTTTCTGTGGTTCCCAAAACTATTGGCTTCCCTCCATCCATATCCTGATCACCACACCCCTCCTCTGAGTCCTTGAAAGTCCCTAAGGGACTCCTTTGCCTCGCCTTCTAATTCCTCAATCTGTTCTCTGGAGCAGCCGGCATCATCTTTCGAAAGTGCTAATCTGACTGCAACATGAGCTTCCCCCAAGTCCCACAGCCTTCTGAGTCCTTCCTTTTCTTTTACGGCCAAATACAATAACCAGGCTAGAACTGCAGGAAGGCCACGCTTATCTTTCACATTTGAGGCTTACACCTCCCGGGGGTCTTGCTGCATATCGCCTCAGAGCTCACATCTCTGATACTCCCCTGCAAAGGGTCACAAAACTATCACAGCTCAGCTAGGCTCTGGGGTGCACACCAGAAAGAAATTGGGGCACCCCCCCAATAAACACACTGAACCTGAGGCTTCTATGGCTAGAATGGTGTCCCTCCCCAAAGACATACTGAAGTGCTACCCCCACTACCTAGGCTGGCTACCTTACTTAGACCTTGAGCCTTTGCAGACGTAACTAGATTAAGATGAAATCATTCCCTAAGACCTCCCTTCCTTCCTCATCTAATCTAGTTCCAGGCTTTCTGCTTCTGCCTGCAGTAAAGCAAAATTTACTATGTGCTTGCACTGGTAGCCTGCTTAAGCATGGCGTTCCCAACCTAATCTAGGACTATGGACGTCCTGCTCACTTGTGAGACAAATCTTCCTATACAGCACAGGCTAGCTTTGAGCTCACTGTGTAGTCCAGGCTGGCCTCAAACTTGTGATTCTCCTGCCTCAGCTTCCTGAGTACTGAGGTAACAGACTAGTAACACCATCCCTGGCTGAGAGACCCAAGTTCTCATTGTTTCTACCGGTAAGAAAAACTAACAAGTGTCATGGGGAGTGAAGAAGTCAGGGGTGGAGAGGAAGTTGAGGTTTGACAGAGTGTAAATTAGCCAGTGGAGGAAAGGATGGTGGGAGAGATTAATCTTCCTTAGGTAAATGGCCTCTTCCGGGAGACGAAAGCCCACTGTGGTTGGAGCATGGGGGCCAAGGAAGGGAGAAGGTGAAATAAGCCTGCATATAGACATCCAAGATGCACAACGGAACTGAGATTTAGCTATTATGTGTATGAAAAGAATTGAGATGAAGGACCAGGTTGGCCCTGTACTCCTGTGCTTAGGTGATCCTCCTGCCTCAGTATCCTGAGTAGCTGAGCTGGTTAAGTGTGTCTGGAATGAAATGGGAGATTAGCTAAGAGGTTTCACAGGGGAGCACAGAGTCCAACTGGTGATCTAAAGGTCCCTAATCTGTTGTGTACAGAATCAATTGGAGGGCAGAGGGGACTTGTGTGGGAGGCCAGGGGGACGGCTCTCTCCCACAAGAGCTCCTCAGCACACAGAACAGTAGAGTTTCAGAAGAGTGAGTGGAGTTGGAAGCTTGCACAGTGACAGGACTTGTGAGGACTGTAAATGATGCCAGGCACATAAACTAGAGCGCTTGGCAGCTCAAAGCGGCTGGGCTGCCATAGACCTGCAGGCTCATCCACTTAACGGTCCTCTTCTGGGAATTCTCTACGCTGCAGCCCTGTTGAGTGCCCTGGAGTTCTACCTGGCCATGGAGATGCCTAGACAACTGATAAGCAGACTGATGAGTGAACCTCTGAGGCTGTCAGAGAAGGTTGTCATGTGGGTCAGCAAACTGAGCAGCTGTGAATGCATCCTACACCATCCATTCTTCTGGGGATCTTGATGGAAGAGAAAAGCAAACTGAAAGTAACTCTCCCTGACTTGTCCTTCCAGAGGAGATTGCCCTGCTCAGCCTTTGGATGACATCAGACCCCTGGTGCTGTGGCCTCTGGAACTTGTATCAGTGTGCCTCCAGGGGTCTCTCAGGCTTCTAGCCTTGGACTAAAGAAGGCAGAGTGGGTCCCCGCCCCCTTTCCGAAGTCTGTGGCATTATACACTGAGCCACCCTGCCAATTTCTCTCTCCAATGTCCTGAAGTAAAACTAAGCCTCTGTGATCTTCTGATCCAATCAAAGAAATATGTTTATCTAGTATTGTTCCCTGGAGAACATGATCAATACTTGGCAATACTTCATTTCCCCCTAGTCACAAGGCACTCCAGGGACACCATTCACAGTGGATTCTTGAGGCAGGATGCAGGTCCCTAGCATACATAGCAGGTGTCTGGTAAATCTATGCCACGAATGAACCAACCCGACTCTGACCTGCTCTTGCTCCAGTCGATGGGGAAACCATCCCCTGCACATTCTCTTCTCAACATCCCTCTCCCCTGGGACCTCCTTTTAAGAGAGTCTCTGGAAACTTCTAGCTGTTTCTTGCTCCAAAGGAGGTTGCAGCCTCTCTCTTCTTTTATAGACTACACCACAAGAGAATCAGGCAAGTCCTAGATGCTCCAATGTCAGGATATTTTGGATGAGTTATGAATGACTTCTACGCAGCAAAGGAGACACTCAGGAAGAAGCTGGTAGGGGTAGAGGAAGGGGATGTTTCAAAAGGATAAAAGCAGGTTTGAGGGAATAGTCTCCATTCCTTGCAGTCACTTCTCTCAAAAATCCTAACCCATGGAGGCCTTTCACACACACACACACACACACACACACACACACACACACACACACACACAGAGAGAGAGAGAGAGAGAGAGAGAGAGAGAGAGAGAGAGAGAGAGAGAGTATTGGATGGGAATGAAAACATAAGTTCTCAGCTAGGGAAGGTTGGGAATAAAGCTGTAGGGATGTCTACAGTTGACTGTGTAGTTGTGAAGGTAGTATTTTGCCATCTATGCACATAAAGGTAATGAGTGAGAGTTAAACTGAATGCCAGTGGTGGGAACTGCAGCTAGAGGTGAGCATTTTACCCAGGAAGAAGGCCAGAGGACCAGGGATGCTGTCATCTCAAATAGCCAGTCAGTGATGCTCAGTTGCCAAGGATAGGATATAATAAGGATCAGTTATTGATCATCCACAAGACACTGGACATACTACTGAAATCTGACTTTGCAAATCAAGGAAAAGTGATATCTCTTCTGAGAGCAGCCTAGCCCGGAGCTCCTCTTTCCTGCAGTTGCAGGCGCACAGACAGCTTCAGCCAGCCACGTGTTCCAGGCACCATCATAAGGCTCCCAGTCAACAGTGAGCTGGACCTCCTTAAAGGAGGTCCAGACTTGTAAGGGGTGACTTTATAACTTATCCCTACATTTTGATGTAAAGCATGTAACAGAGGGAAACATCCTTGATTTAGAAATTACATCTTTCTATTTTCAGCATGATATAATGTCCATGTTCAAGCGCTGGGGTTCTTAAACTTCCGTGTCAATCCAAATCCCCTTGTGGTTTCAGTGTGGACACTTCCCCACAGGCTCACGTGTTTAAACACTTGGTCTTCAGCTGGGTGGTGCTGTTTTAGAAGGCTGAGGAACCACTGTGGAGCCTTGCAGGAGGAAGTGGGTCATTGGGGGAGAGCTTTGAGGGTTTATAATCCAACCAACCCATGTGCCTGGTGATGGCAGACCCATTGTAAAAGCTGCCTCTGAGCTCCGGACTCCACATCCCCTCCATGGTGGGCTGCATTCATCCCTAAACTGTGAGTCAAGATGAACCCTTTCCCCCTTAAGTCCGTTTTCCTCGGGTATTTAATCAAAGCCGTGAGAAAAGTGATACACACTTGGAAGTCTTGTTAATTTTTAATTAGGATCCAGGAGGTCTGAGGAGGGGCCCAAAACGTACTTATCTGCCACATTTCCCTGATGCGCTGAAGTCATCGGGGAACCACACTTTGAGAACCACTATGACAGGTGCCTCTCAACCATGGCCATTAGGGTCATGAAGACATTCTTTAAGCACAGACTGAGCGTCTTTATAATATTTGGAGTTAAAAGCACGTACCAGATTTTGGATGTGTTTTGTATCTGGGAGTATTTGCGTCTGCATAGTGGGATGTCTAGGGAGTAAAACACAGATCTAAACAAGGTACTCTCTTGTGTTTCATATATGCTTCATATGCACAGCCTGAAGATAATGGTATCCAACACTCACCCACTGTACTTGGGTCTTGACAGTGACCAGTCATGAGGGTACACATGGAGTTATCTACCTGGGACATCATGTTGGTGCTGAGAAGGTTTAGTTTTCTGAGGCATTTTGGACTTCAGATTTTTAGATTAGAGATACATCACCTGAATACCTATCTAAGTTCTCAGCCCTTAGAGATTATAGATGTAAAATGGCCTGAGGCCTGTCTGAACTTTAGAATTAAGTCCAGGTCATTTATTGCCCAAGATGGAAAACTTCTGCTCTAACATGCACTCAGGTCCATGAGTAGCTGGCCTGTCCACCCACCTCATTGCCTCTCTGCATAAACTGATGGGGTGGGCTTCTGAGTCACAACACCATAGCACACGTTATCACATGGCATTTTCCTAGAGTGAAGGAGCTCTTCTCCACACACAGGAATGGTGGCTGACCAACTTGCTTCCTCTTTTCTCTCCATCTTCCCCAAACAGCTCTCTAATTCCCATCCCTGTTCCTCTACCCAAGAGGTCCTCTTGGTGAGAGTCAGTGCTTTCCAGCGTGAAAAGGGTGAGTGTACAAATGATTTGGGGAAGGTGCTCCTGCTTAATGCGTATCTGGGTTTAACACTAAGTAACACTGAGCAGCAGGCGACACCTTCAATAGTCTTCCGTTCTTCCAGCAAGATTCTGAGTTCTATCAAATGCCCATCTTACAGCAGTACCCCTGCCAGGAATAGTGAGCCCAACCAAGACTGGTGGGGCTTTTGCTACACTGTCTCTGCAGATGTTAGCATCATTTATTCTCACACGCTTTATTATATCCTTAAGGAGCAGGTATTGTTTGTGGGGTCCATGCTGACTTCAAATGCACAGTTCCACCTCAGCACCCCGAGAATTTGGATTGTGGTAGCACTCCACCATGCCTGGGTGACTACCTCCTTTTCATATGGCTAGTGCTCATGGATTTCCACTTAGAATTGTAATGTTCCTTTTGAAACTGAGTCAGATGACCCGAGTTCTATCTTTAGGACCCACATGGTAGAAGGAGGGAGCTCCTTCAAGTTGTTCTCTGAGCATGTGTGTGCGCACACTGCGCGCGCGCGCGCACACACACACACACACACACACACACAAATGTAATAAAGTTTTTTAAATTAAGGTTTTTCTTCCATGAAACTACACCTGGGTATAGTGTTTTGCATTTGGGGAAACTAACTTTTGTTTAAAGAGAGAAGCAGAAACTGAGCAATCCTAACTTTCAAGTGGTCGTTACTGGCTTATCATTTAGGTTTTGTGAAACAAGAAACTGGTCTCACTGTGACCTTTATTCTTAAGGAAGCAAGGACGATTCCTCAGGTTCTGAGAGCCCCAGTTCTTCCCTACCCTAATGCCATGTTGACAGTCCCTCTCTCAATTCCTGGGTCAAAGTGAATTAGCCCCTGAGGTGGAGCCCTTGAATCAGTTATTTGCAAACAGGACTGATACCACTTGGACAGACGTGCAGTGCCTAATTTTTTCTGTTGAGAACTGTCCACCTACAGAGAATGACCTTGACACAACAGTCTGCTTTGATCATTCCTTTTGCTTATGTGGCAAATGTATGAAAATAAAGTCCTTGCTGAGCTGACATTTGCACCTGGGAGACACGTTTGTGTTTACACGCTATTGGACAGAAGGGCCTGTACATACAGATGTTACCCTGTGATACATGTTTGTGTTTACATGCTATTGGACAGAAGGCCCTGTACATACAGATGTTACCCTGTGATACGTTTGTGTTTACATGCTATTGGACAGAAGGCTCCATACATACAGAAGCAATATTTGTGAAACATGCAAACTTCTGTATCTAGAAAAATTAAAACAGGTTCTTGTTTTAATAATTAAGTACAATAAGAATCAGTCAAGTTTTTGTTATTGTTGGGTTTTTGTTTTGTTTTGTTTTTACATAAAAGCCTATAATCATGCAGATGTTACACTATGTCAGAAAGAAAACAAGGTAGTTTTGGGAAAACTAAATGTCCAGGCTCTATCTTTACCTCACAGATAAGGATCCCACTTAACATGAGCACACACAGAAGATGTGAGAAAGGAACACTGTTATTTAAATGCACCCAGCCATGGGTGCATGCTCACACCAGATCTTTAAGGACATGTGACTGCCCACTCCTACTCACCTTGGCTCTGGAAGCCCTTGACACACAGTGACTTCAGTAGCTTAGAATCCTGAGTAATGGACAATATATGGTGGGGTGGTGGAAGCTTCCCCCAGAGCACAGGGCTCTCACACTCTGTCTTTCTTTAACAGTCATTTAACAGAAAACCCATCCACAGTATTTACGGAGCAATTGGCTTTTGTTATTTCACCTTTAAAGGATTGAAAAATCAGGGCTAGCAATTCGCCTCAGTGGGTGAAGGTGCTTGTAACCTTTTCTGATGACCCGGGTTCAATCCTGAAGACTACATAGTAGGAGAGAAACAGATCTTGCCACTTGACCTACACACACACACACACACACACACACACACACACACACACACACGAATGCTCGTGGGCCCTAAATAGAATGATTTTAATGTAATAACAAATTGGGCTGAAAAATCAGCAGAAGCCTGTAATTCTAGCATCCAGGAGCCAGGCAAGGATTGTTAGGAGTCTGATGCCAGCCCAGGCTATAGTGCGAGACTGTTTCAGAAACATAAACAATAAATAAAGAAGCCTGAAAAAGATATCTATCCACCTGCCTCAGAATGACTTTGTGAGTGTGCAAACATATCCATCCACCTTGACAAGTTACTGAAGAATACCACTATCTTCTCCCAGCTGCCACACCCAGCAGAACAGGAACATACCCACATGTTGGTAAAATATATTTTATTTGTCCATACAAAGAAAAAGTATGAATTACGAGAATTTCATTTGCCTAGAAACATCTTTCTCTGTGTAAAATTAATTTGTGTTATACATAGGACAAAATACTTGATTTAATTTTTTTTTTGTACATATTGGCTATCCTACCATCCATGTTATAGAAGACAAGCGGCTGGAACTTGCACAGCATTTTTGATTACTGGGCTGAATGAAACTCAGTCATAAATTAATGTTATAAAAATGAAAACAACGAAAGAACTAACCACACCTTCCAAACTCAGGAAGCATTCTTTCTGGAAAAACTGAAAAAAGAACTGATACTGATCTCTGCGCCAACTCCTTAGACACTCACTAACGTGGCTGTGGAGCCTTCCATTTTCCTTTCTTAGGAAAACAGCCAGGCAGGATCTGCAACTGGGTTTCCCCCAGGGGCTCAAGCTCATCTGTCACTCAAAATGACTCTCGAAGAGTCTCTCCCCTCCCTCACCCCCCCAGAACATCTCTCCTCCACCATCCAATGAAGAGTTTATTCCTTAGTCATTCTGCCTGAAATACCTTTGTAGGTACTACAGAGTAAGTGAACACACCTGCATGCAAACATCCCCAAGAAGGCTTTCCATGGATAGGAATCATCATCATCATCATCATCATCATCATCATCAAAGTTTTTGTGGGCTTTTTGTTTGTTTGTTTGATTTCAAACAAGAGAAACTTTTGAGAAATAAAGTACACCAGGAATATGTCAGAGCTTTCCTACATAAACTGGAAGAAACTGCAAACATGTGGTGGGACAAACTGCCAAGACATGACCTGGTGTCTGTCTCCTAGCAGCTCAGAAGTGAGGCTCAGTAGCTCTGCAGATGGCCAGGACAGGAAGAGACCTACGGCTTAATTTTCCATGTTGCCTAACTTCTCCGAAAAGAGGCCATGTGGGTCAGTAATAACTATCACATGATGAAGCAGCATCCTGGGCAGATGCAGCATCCGGATCAGTCAGGAACTGTAAGCAATCAGGGCCTGATGAAGAGGCGCACATGCTGTTTGATTTATCTGACTAACACTGAAAACCTCCCCCTGCTCCATCAGCACTAATTACTGACACCTGCTTAGATTCAAGGACTTGACTGGGAACAGAATCTTGTCTCACTTCAGTGTTCACGACTAAATGACCTCCTTCTACCTCAATGTCTCCTGTTTTTGTTATCATCTAAAGCTTGGGAAACTCACACATTTTCCTCCCACTTGGCTGGGTACCCTTCTCTGAACTCTCTGCACTTCTATTTCATGAGTTACATCAGACTCTGCAAGCAGCCAGGAAACCTTGGTGAAGGCCTCTGACACAGCCTCTGCCTGTGAGCAAGATTCTGCTCTCTGTGAGGGACGGTGTCCTCATTCTGATTTCAATCAAGTGTGGTGAACACCTTTTCACAGGTGTTTCCACACTCCAGCAGCCAGCCAGGAGATGCTAGAATTGTGGTGTCGGCCTAAGTGTATGGACAGAAAAAAATGAACAGATAACCATGAAATGGGCTGGAGATGTGGCTCAGTGTTTGCCCAGTGTGCAAAAGGCCCACGGTTCTATGCCCAGCTCTGCAGAAGAAAAATAAAAGAATAAACATAGCTGACAATCACCTTCTTCCCGTGCTAAGCCTGCCCAGGGAACATTTTGCTGCCCAGAATAAGCTAATTCAAGCTGGGCTATAACTTGTAGGAAATCACAAATTTGCTTACCCAAAAATCCCTAAAGACCATGGACACCTCTCACTAGTTTCTAAAGACACCATGTCTTCTCTTTCCATGTAACCTTGCTCATCCAGTCAAGTTAGCCCATAAAATGTCCAAAACAATCCTTTGTAAATATCACAGTGCAGCCGTTTCAACCATCCATGCATTTCTGATGAAAATCTAACTCAGATAGCAATCCTTTTGGGGTAGAATCATTCTGGTTTAGGAAGTAGAGGATTAACTGAATGTATCATGATGTCATGTCACTACACAGCTATAGAACTGCCACTAACAGGCCAAAGAACCTCCCAACACAGAGGTACAGGGAGAATTGTCTGCGTATTTAATAGCAACTTTTCTGCTAAGACCCCACTGCCACAGGGGAGGCTGCGCAAGCGTCAGACTTGAGCGTCTGCAAGCACCAGCTTTCCAAGCCTGGGCCCTGGAGGGCCATCCTTCAAACCCTGCTCTGGTCATTGCCTACAGAGCATCTCTGGGGTGGCCTAGGTCTTTCAGAGGCATTTGGCTGCAATTCGGGGCATCCTCTTCCTCTGCCAGGCTGCTCATCAAATCTGAGTGTTTGGTTTTGTCTTGTTTCGTTTTGTTTTCTCCTCTCTACGGAGGCCATGAGCCTACTGCCCAGCACCAGTTGGGTCTAGACACAGCAATACCTCTCTAAACGCTGATATTGAAGGATACATCTGACCCCTATGGGTCTCAACATCCAGCACCCTAGGTTTGCACCAGTGGCTCTCCATATGGAAGCCTGGGAGACTCTTTGGTGTGTCACAACAGAACTGTCTGACTGAAGAAAGGAGCATGGGGTGGTGCACTCTTACGCAAATGAGCATCACCTTTTTTGTAAAGCAGCACTGAAGCGTCTTACTTGTGGGATCTGGGAAAGGGGTCGATTGTTTGTATACACTTACAGCTAGCCAAAATGGACGGAGGGGATTCGGGGTCATGAGGACATGGGTCCCTGTAAGGGAGGCGAGTAAAACTCACCTTGGCGCTACATCAGTGGGGGTGATGAACTGCTTATGTGAATTCCACCTTCAGACTGCAGCATGCTGAGGCAGTTCAGTGTTTCCAGGAGGTACCCAGGCAAGAACACACTTCAAACCAGCTGAGGCAGCCAAGACCCAAGGAGATAGCAGGTGGAGGACCCAAGGTGATTGAAGGCTGAATACCCGTAACGAAAATCTCAAGTTGTGCTTTTCTTCTTCTTAAATACAACGGGGAGGGGGCGGGGGGAACATGGAAGCACCATCGATTGTGAGGGACAGAACAAAATATCGGAGTTAAACACTTTGGAATGTTAACAGACCGTGACTCGAACTCTCTGCAGAGTGTGGCTAGGCAGCTTAGTGAATTAATTGCTTGTGAATTAAAAATAAATTATTATAAAATAGATTTCTGTACATTTTACATACATATACTCTCTCTCAATAGATAAACCCCGAGGGGAGACTCAGTCCCAGCCGAAGTCGCGGCCGGTCATCTGGTAGAACTTGCGGTTGAAGGGCCGGTAAAAGTCACGCAGCTGCCGCAGCACCTCGCGCGCGATGGCGGGATGCGCGCGTCCCTTGGTCTTGCCCAGGCAGTGCGGCTTGCCGCTGCCCTCCGCCTTCTTGAGGCACGGGAAGCCCTTGGTCTGGTTGAAGTAGAAGTGCTTGTCGGTGATGATGCGCTTGAGGCCCAGGAAATCCTGCACGCGGCGCAGCTCCCCGGCCGGGTCGCTGACCAGCCGCTCCCCGCTCACGAAGAGCATCTGGCCGAGCGGGAAGTGGCGCAGCCAGGGCTCCAGGTGCTTGGCGTACAGGCCGATCTGGATGGCGCTCCAGGATGTGTCGATGAGGCCCGCGCTGCGGTTGCGGAAAGTCAGGCTCTCGAAGCTGGGGATGTCCGGCCGCTTGGACAGCGTCTGCGTGTAGTCCGAGATGGCCCTGGTCACCGGGTCGCGCACCACCACGATGAGCTTGGTGTCCTTGGACATGGCCGAGATGCGTGCCGGTGCCTCCCGGGTCACGAAGTAGCTGGGCGTCTTCTCCATGGTGATCTGTCCCTCCAGGGTTCTGGGCATCAGGTCCCTGCAGAAAGCAAAGAAATAATCTGGGGTCAGAAAATGGAGCCTCTAGTTGGGCGGTGATGGCACACACTTTTAATCCCGGCACTCCAGAGGCAGAGGCAGGCAGATTTCTGCGAGTTCGAGGCCAGCTTGGTTACAGAGCGAGTTCCAGGACATCTAGAGCTACACAGAGAAATCCGGTCTCCAAAAACAAACAAACAAACAAAAACAAAAAACAAAGAAACAAAAAAAGGAGCTTCTTCAGCCTCCTGGCTCAATGTCACATCTAATCCAGGCTCCCTCTTATAATTGAGGCCATTTTTCAAAACAAACATGAAACAGGATTTTAGAAGTAGGGTGCATTAATGCGACCCCAACCCCAGGCTTGGAGGCCACATAGCTCCCAGCTGAAGCATCTTCTCTCTAGGCCAGTTTCTCTGAGTTGCTGGTGTGGGTGTTGCCTCTCCTTAAATTAACTCAAGGAATCTCGTTTTCACAATGCCCCCCCCCCCCCCCCGACACACACACACCTGACAGGTCTTTTCTCAGAAATGGTACTGTCCATCAGTCCTTCACATGTCTACCAAGCCCAGACGGTCTTGGGCACCAGAAATGTGACTTGACAAAATGGTCAAAAAGCAACCAAGCAGGCAATATCCAAAAAACGCGACGAGGTCAGTAAAGACAGACAGAAACATACCACATGAAAATCTCAAGACACAATTTGAGAAACTTCCAAAAAAATCTTAGATTCCATTAGAACAAAATAATTACAAGCTATCTACCAGAGTATTAATTTCACCAAAAGCACTAGATAACACTGTTGACACAGTCAACATAGGTCGTGGTATCTGGACTGGATTTTTGCATTGGTAAATGATAATCATTTTGACTATGTAATTCAATTATGTGGCATCTTGGTTACAAGATGTGAAAACAAAAGGCAGAAGAATTAGCCACCATTTGTAGTAGTTTGTGGTATTCCATAGATTATGATATGTGACCATGAAATGACTGCTATGAAGCTGGGGATGGGTGGGGGCCAAGCCCTGAATCTAGGATTGAGGAGTCTGGATCCTGTCAGTCTACTTGAGGACATTTTCAGTAAGTTGGATGAAGAAGCTCTAGGAAGTAAATCAGCACCCATCAAAGACAAGCAAAGGGGAGCATGGGAGAAAAGGATCAGGGAACTCTGGGTAGGGAGGGTGGCAGACAAGAATGAGAATATGGCATGCAGATATGCCTATCTCTGCAGGGGGCAAACTGAAGGACAGGGAGAAAGAGCGGAGCTGAGTGACATATCCTCCTATGGTGAGAGGTCCAGCTGTATGGACAATTCTAAAAAGGCTCCATGAAGTCAGAGGCCATGGGTATTTCCCCTGACCCCCTCATTCACACACACACACACACACACACACACACACACACACACACACTGTTCAATCCCCAGTGCCTGACATGGTGCACAGAACCCCAGCAGGTGTCCGCTAAATAAACAGAAACAGTGACAAAGTGACAGGTAAGTGGTCTTGCTGATAGGTAAGCCCCAAATGGAAATAGTAAAGGCCAATGTCTGCACTTTGTTTCACAGTGTGAGTGAGCTGGACTGGGAATCCCTCTCTACTGCTTCACAGCTGTATGGCCAGGAGATGAGTTAATCAACATCTCTGAGCTCTGGTACCCTAATGTGCAAAATAGGAATTCCATCTACCTGCTGAGTTATTGAGAGAATTAAAAAGGAGGATTTCGGAGCCACAGAAATCTAGCTTAAGGCTTGAAGGATGTGGGTCTGGAGGTCAGGCCTAGGTTCAGCTCTTGCCTTTGCTGCTTGTTACTTTGACTTTCTTATTTGGGGGGAGGGGGCTCTTCTCGTCATCTGTGAAAATGGAGATACTTACCTCGTCAGGGATCGATGGGGATAAAAATCGTCAGTAATCAATATGTAGCGCATACATGACATGCTCGCCTTGTCTGGTGCATGCCCGGTAATATCACTCTAGCCCCATCATCTATTACTCCCACACGTATGATTCCTGCCAGGGAGCTCTATCAAAGGAGGTACATCAAGTAAGTAGGCACCTGATTTGGTCACAGATCTAGAGTCACCTATTAGCCGTATGGTAGAGATTCTGATGGATTTTTGCCTGAGTACAAGGATGAAAAAAAAAGAGAAATTCTCACCCTTTTTTAGTAAATATTTCCTTCTCAGCAGGCAGAACATTCTAAGTGTCTAATTTCAAGCCATCATACTGCCTGCTGCAGGAATCAGAGCACATTTTTAGAAATGACGGCATAAAGTTTATTACATAAGACAGAAAGTTTTGTTTGCTGGAGAGCGCAGCTCCTTCCAGGACAAGCCCACTGGGAGTTAGTTCCACACGAGCACGCGTCACCTGGTCTAGAGGAAGCTCCCCTCACAGCCCCGCTGGGTGCTAAAGCCAGATTAACCCACTTTGCCCACTTAGTGTAGGGTAGTGGTGCCATCAGGCCGAGGTAATCAAGGATTAAGGAGTCCCAGCTCTCAGCCAACTTAGCACGTCTCTAAAAAGTGGGTCAGCTCAGACACGGGCCAGGTTTCTTCTCTGCGCTGAGCTGTCTGTGACTGGGCAGCTTATAAGAAGTCCAGACTCAAAATGAAAGCAAGATGGCTGTGTCGAGAAGCAATCAGTGTTGTGGGTTGTTTCTTTCCAACCCTTCCTTCACCCCCAGTGGGTGGCCAGAGCCACTAGAGATTGGTGGACTCAGGATACCTGTCTTCAGAGATGCATCCCGACCTGACATAGACTTTGAAGTCTGGCCCTGGTGTACCTCTCAAGACCACAGTGCATTAAAGACTGTGTGACCCTGGATGGGTGACCTACCCATCCATGTGACAGCTTCCTCAGCTGAACACTGACAGCAAGGATGGTGTCCTGCTCTTACAGGTGTTTAGGAAGCTGATCTTCGTACCCAGACTGGTGGTACCTTGTTGGCAGTAGGAAAACACTACCCATCACCTTCTGCCAGGATCTTGGCAAGACAGAGCGGAGTGTCTGCACACGGAGCCCTGGTCATTCCGCCAGCTCTACCCACAGTCAGCAATAGATACAAGGATCTGCTCTCAGCCTGCCTGGCTCCACGGCATCCCTAAGGAGCACCTGGTGGAAACTGAACAAAATGTCTCAATTGTCACTTGTGAATAGGAAGCCATACAGCAGGAGGAGTGAAAAGGAACAGCGGCTGCGTCACAAAGTCCCGAATTACGGGCACTTACTGTGCCTGAACACCTGCTCGTCTGCTAGAGCATTATGGGACATTGACTGGGGAAACCACTGTCTCCAGACATGCCTCACGGGACATTCCTCAAACTACAGGATTCTGAGAGCCAAGGGAGCTACTTCTGTGACTGTGACACCCAGTGCCTGGTGTGACAGAATCTGAGGTTGCTCTCCCCAGTGAGTCTGATGCAGACGGTGGACAGTCAGAAGTGAGTGTGTGTGTCTGGGTTCTCCACCACTAAATGCTTCCAGAACCCCCTCTGCAGACTCCAGGCCCATCGATGTCAGGCTCTGGAGCTCTGACAGATCTGGCATCGATCTCTCACACAGCTACAGATCAGCCTAAGGGGAAGGCTCAGAGGCCTGACTCAAAATTAGTCAAGGGCTGAACCATTGTTGCCACCAAGCAGGGAACAGAGCACCACCTAAACATATGAAGAACTTACACGGAACTTTCCAGGTGCTTCCAGGAAGTCCTCTCCTTCTACTTGGAGCTGACCTTTTCCTCCCATCCCACCAGCAGGTTCCGAAGCCAGGTTCTTCCCACATGCACACACCTTCCACAACCTTCTTGAGCTCAACAGTGGTTCAGAGGAGAAAGGGTAAACTAGCAGCCAAGGGCAAGACCCTTCCCTCTCGAGTAGGCTGCCGGCCCACACCAGGCATCCCAGAGGCCACTGCAGCCCCAGGCTGGCCCCCACAGAAGCACATCCCATGGGGTAATTGAGCTGCTCATTACGAAAGCCAGTTTCTCAAATGGATAGTCACAGCTAATAATTATGCTGTGCTTTGGAGGCTCACAAAGGAACTTTCACATGCATTATCTGATTTAATCCCTCACCACAGGCCTTTGAGGTAGGTATTGTAATCCCCAATTTACTTATGAAGAAGCTGAGTCTAAAGCAAAGAGGGTGATGTGTGGGTCACAGAGCTGGGACTGCTGGTGCACCCCATTCCACCCATCCCCATCTCTCCCTGATGGTAATCCTTGTGTCTGAACAAGACTAAGAGTGCTTGGAGCTTGGCACATCTCTTTTTAGATGCCGGTGTGTTGGTAGATTAAATACCTCTGGTTCATAGATTAGAATCTTAATGGTAGATACTTAAGTCCCAATCAGACCACTGCTGATCATAATTGTTCAAATAGGAGTCAGATTTCAAAACAATAAGCCTCTTTGGCCCACATATCCCCATGGTTACTTGCATTATAGGGTGCCTGGAAAATCACCAATGGTTCCCACAGTCCTGCCCTCCAGCACCCCTAGCTCAGCCCCCTTTTTCCCCTTTGCCACCTGGGTGGGAGACTACACCTCTCTGAAAGCACAAAACCCTGGTACACATCATGAATCAAGCAGGGTTGTGAAGCTGAGAACACAGGCCATCTCAGTCCAAGGCTAAGAAAGAGCCACTTCCCATAGTGCATGCGTGGAAACATCCCTTAGGATGGCCTGGGAGACACTGTCTTAACATGTGTGCCTACCACGGAAACAGAGTGACAGATAGCAGAAAGGATCCACTCCTCCAGTGAAACCTGCAGAGCAAGGCAGGCTTGTCACCCTATCTTAAAGCCTCGAGATGCCCAGGAACTCCCAGGGACACCCGTAGCCTGAAAGAGCTGGGCCTCAAAGCAGTACTTTGCAGGCTAGGCGGCCTTAGAGGGGCACAGGCTTTGACTCTGTGGGAATATTTACAAGGAAGACATGTGTATCTCACTGCTGCCCAAGTTCTGCTCTAGGTGAACACCAGAACCACCGAGGGTGGTTTAACAAGGACTAAATGCCTGGGCTCCACCCACACAGACCCAATGAACCAGGCCCTGGCTGGGCAGGGCTGCAGCATGGGACTCTATTTAACGATTCTCCTGTGCAGACAGGATGGGGCATCCATGGCCTTTGACTCTATCATGCACTTTGGTGCCCCACCCCCGCTACGGTGAAGAAATGAGGGGGGTACACACTGAAAATGCTGGTACTCTGGACTGAGAGCTGGAAGCCAGCTTTGGCCACATAGTGAATTCCAGGCCAGTCTGGGTTGGTGTCATCTGATCCTGTCTCTACAAACGAAAACAAACAACAAACAAAAAAGTGGGGAGAGGAGGCCGGAGAGACAGCTCTGTAGTCAAGAGTGTATAATGCCTTGGAGAAGACTTGAGTTCGAGTCTCAGCACAAGAGACAGCTCATAACTGCCTACAACTCCAGCTCCAGGGGATCCAATTCGTTCTTCCGGCCCCTATAGACACTAGTACACACACACACACACACACACACACACACACACACACACACACATTTATGCAGACATACATAAAAATGAGATGAATCTTTTTAAAAGCACTCCTGGGGTACAATATTGTGAGCAGATATACAAGTTATTTGGTGAATCTAAGACTATTTGGGTCAAAGTCCCAGAGGTCAGGTGGGAAGAGCATTCCATTCTCTCAGCTGTCATTGTCCTTCATAGGAGTGGGGTTGTGCATCCTGGTGGTCTGCAAATTGCAGACATACAAATACAGTCAGGCTTACTGCAAACCGAAGCGAAGGGTGTCTCCTGTCACTGATTGCTCTCTTTCCACACACAGATCTGACTAGAGTAAAATAGAATGAGGCATCCGCAGCCGCTTGAAGCACACCCCTACTCATGCGACCAAGGAAAACCAAGAGGTACACCTCCTTTCATTGCCAAAGGCTAGACCACACGGTGCCAAGCAGAAGGAAGAATAAACTCTCCATCACCTTGTTGGTGCTTTTTCTCGAAGCTGGTGGTTTAAACCCCCTATTTTTAAAAGTCTCATAGAATTCCAATGAATGTAAAAATTGGCAGCTAGAGCTGGGCATGGTAGCACATGCCTGGAATCCCTGCACTTGGGAAGCTGAGGCAGGAGGACCGCTTCCAGTTAGAGGCCCATATAGCTGCTAACTGAAAAAGGAAAGAGGAGGGGGGAAGGAAACAAGGCTCTTGCGCTGTTTGCACCGCCTTTTGGTGGTGATGTTAGACGTTTAACCAGGGCCATGCATTGCTAAGTAAGTGCTTTAGACTCTAAACCCTCTTTTTATTTGGATGCAGGATCTCATTAAGTTGCCTGGACTGGTCTTGAACTTGTGATTCTTCTGCCTCAGCTTCTGAAGCCAGTGGACTTACAGGCCTGCAAGGATTGGTTATCCTTTCTAATATTCAGGCGGGGAAGATAAGGTGGACAACTAGTGTCCCAGCCTAGGGTCTGGGTATCAGATATTCCATGCCATTCTTTGCAGACTAGAGAACTCAGCACAGAAGTGGAGTCCATGAATGCTGGTCAGTTTCCCCCAGAAGAGAATCAGAGTCCACTAGCAGCATCCCAAGCCCTAGTAGGGCTTCTAAGCCTGGCTGGAAGCAGGTTGTTAAATACAAAGCCTGGGGGAGTAAGAAATGAGAATGGACCAGAGAAGTTCTACAAAGCACTGATTTTGAAGTTTCTGAGCACCAAATGATTCCCCCAATTTTCTTCCTTTGTTATTGTTCTTCTCTTTTTTTCCTCTCTAGCAATACCCCCGTCTGACCATCCAGCAATGGAATTCACTGCTTGAACAGGAAAAGGACGCAGCCGGAAAGGAAGATGATTAAACAGGCGTAACCCCCTCTCTGTAGCCTGACAGATGCTGGGTAGTCACACAAACCAGCTGACGCAAGGTAATGGCCTTCAGAGACTAGGCTGGTGCGGGACAGATGTGGTCTTCCTCTGTCAACTGAGGAGGGCTGAGCAGGCAGCGGCCATGTAAACCTCTTCCTCTTCCATAGACAATCACGTCCTTGCCAAGTTACAGAAATACCCCGTGTTTTCTGAATGTCAATAAAGACATTGTCTTCTATTAAAAGTTTTACTTTTTAAGCTTACAGGGAAAAACAAATCAATCATGCCCCGTACTAAGACTGTTGACAAATACACAGAATGAAACAGCCATCCTTACAACCATGAAGGAACAGTCTCACCATAGCCGAGCTCCCTGTGGCGCCCTGGCCCACCATGGCTTGGCATGCCCCCTAAAACAGGGCCAAAGGCTGACCAAGTCTCTGATGCCATTCCAGGGAAAATACAAGAGAAATGAGAAAATGGCCACTCAACATTTGACCAGATTTTGATAAAACAGATGAGTTTCTGAAGCACCAAAATGAAGTTATTCTGTGAGGCTCTCTGCTGCTAATCGGTGTGACCTCTTGGCTATATCCCCAGATTCTCAGGCCTTGGATCCCACATCTGTTAATTAGCCAGGAGAAGAGGCCAAAATGGCTCTGCCCATTCAGTTCCACGGCTCTGACCAAAAACTCAAGGCCCAGGCCAGGAAACGGATGACCCGCCCACTTAGCATTTCCGAAAAGCCCATGTCTAGCCTTGCACTGTTCATAGACGTGTGACAGAAGAACCGAGATTTCTAGGAAGACGGTGTCTCACACCCCTTTCAAAGAAAAAAAAAAAAAAAGGTTTCCCAGCAGGTCCCAGCAATAAGGAAGCTGCCTTGAAAAGTGGGAAAGTAAACCAAGTGTCCTTTTTTGAGCATCTGACAAACCCATAAACACTAGCAGCTGAACTAAAGATGTCCTGGGGTCCAGGGAGGGAGGGATGACTAGGCAGGAGGTGTTCCGGGGCAGGAAAACCTCCTAGGACACTTCAACAGTGCGGACGGGGAGTCTTAACCGGCTTTCCATTGCTACGATGAAGTACCCCAGAGAAACCACTTCCAGGGAAGAGAGGCTGGGCTCAGGGTTTCAGAGGTTCATTTCATGGGCCCTGGGCCCTGTTGCCTTTAGGCCTGCGTCAAGACAGAACGTCAAGGCAGTGGAGGATTGTGTCTGAGGTTCAGAGAGAGGAAAGGTTGGGAGAAGGCCAATGTCCCGCCAGGGGCACAGCCTGTAACTCAACTTCCTTCTACAAGGGTAACCTCCTAAAAGCTCCAGCAGCTCCCAATAGAGCAAAAGGGTTTGGGCGGAGGGCAACTGGCACTCCAGGCAGGCATGCTCCAGGGCCTTTCAAAAGAAACTCTAAGGAAGACAGAGTGCAGCAAAGCCCTGTGAAGGCCTGCCCTGCACTTGAAGAAGGCACCCCCAAATCCTCTGCCGTGTGATAATCAAAGTCACAGAGAGCCTCGGGAGTGAGAGGACAATTGTGCCTCCCGTGTGCTCTTCGGCAGGAAGACAGTACCCAGCCAAGGGCTGTGGAAAGAGCTAGCCTGTGTGTGCCCGGACGGACAGCCAGCCAGTGAGAAGCGGAAGCCGACCTGGGGGTCTTTCTTTACAGCGCACCCCTCTTTCTTCCCAGGGGGCTCCATGTGGTGGAGGAGGACCATGCTATCAGTTGTCAGTATGGGCCTTCATCTGGGCCTTCTCACTTCCTCAGAGGCCTGGAGCCCACCAGCCGCTGAACCCCTTCAAAGGGCCACATCTCCATAAGTAACTGTCTCCCTTTGGGGGAGATGTTTGCATATCAAAGCACTCCTCTGGGAGAGTTTAAAATAATTTCAAATGAAACTGTAAATAGTCTAGATTTCAGGTCTTGCGGAAGTGATGTCATGATTCTTTAAAAGTTCGTCCTTCTTTCACTTTTTTTTTTTAAGGTAATGGGTTGGAAAGAAGAGAAATAACAAAGGAGAGCTCCCCAGTCCTGGCCCCAACCCCTGCCCAAGGATTTGGCCTCCATTGTCCTGGAGTTTCAATGCTGAAATAAAAAGCTTCTCAATGCTGGGGGTGGGGTGGGAGGTGCGAATGAGCATCTCCCTGCCAGGCAGCTGGAGGGAGCCCCCTTTCCTTGGGGCCTTTGCCTGGGTCTTAGGCCCAGCTCACAAAGGGGGTGGTTCCTGTTCCGGGAAGGGGCTGGGCCTTGGAGGGGGAGTGAAAAGCTAATGGGCTTTTGTGTTCCAGATCCCTGAGCTTCTGCTTCTGTTTACTGGGTCTCACTGAGGCCTGAGGGGGACAAATCTTGCAAAATCTGAAGGATCTGTGTCCTCTTTCCTGAAAAAAAAAAGAAAACTTAAAATCATCAGAAAGAAAGACAGCAGATTTTTCTGGCCAGACCTAGTAGAAAGCAAAAGCAAAAAAAAAAAAAAAAAAAAAAAAAAAGCCGCTGGAGACCCAGAATGAGATGGAATGGCCCAAGATCCTACTGTGCATAGTCTCTGCACGGTTGGTCCCCTGGTCCCCAGGGTCAAGATTACCCAAGGTGCATGCAGATCCAGTCCTGGGACTTCACCTTCCAACTAGGAGTCAAGTTTAGGCAACTTGGTGGTGGTGGTGGTGGTGGTGGTGGTGGTGGTGGTGGTGGTGGTGGTGGGTGCACAGAATCACTCAAGAGCTTCAGACCTCTTGGGCAGCCCTGGTTAACACAGAACCAATGGAAATCTCATAGTAAGACCCCACCCCACCTGACCCCAGATACATAGGGAGGGACAGAGAGCCAGCTTCTCTACATAGTGGCCCACTAGCCTAAGAAACCCAGGGCTTCTGTCCCTGCCCTACCTGTGCACTAGGCTGAGACTCTGAACCCTGCCAAGCCTTGGAATCAGTGTTTCCAGTGTGTACAGATGAATGGATTTGGACCAGTGAGATGGCTCAGCAGGGGAAAGCATTTGCCCCTCAGGCTCCATGACCTCAGTTCAGTTTTTGGAACTGAAGGGAGAAGGGGAGAACCAACTCCCAAAAGTCAAAAGCCATCCTCTAATGTACACACACACACACACACACACACACACACACACACACACACACAGGAGCATGCGGGCACCAATACACAAACAATGACAATAATCATAATACAATAACTTTTATAAAATCAATGGATCGCTTTAAAGGTTGTGTAAAGTAACTCTTACAACTGCCCCCTTTCCATTCACCTTCCTCTATGGCCCACATTAGGTTGGCATGAGCCATCGGAGGGTAAGCAGAAACCATCAACACTTGATGGTTGAGTACTTACAAAATGCTCCTGGGAGGAGCATCATCCAGACCCCAGGAGATGTGACTGGGGAAAGGTCAGTGTCAAATATACCTTACATCTAGGCACCCACTTGTAAGCTGTCTGTGGTCCAGGTCTGTGAAACAGAAACATCCGTTTCCCTGGCCCTTCCTCTCCATTCTTTCCTTTCTTCCCCCTCCTCTTCTTCTCCTCCCTCCTCCTCCTCTTCCTCCTCCTCCTTCTCCTTTCTAGCATAGTTTGAAGGTGAATGAGCTCTGAAAACAGAAGAATTCTCTCAAGGTGAATGAGGTAGGCTATTCTCATTCCTTCGGATGGCTCCTAGCTCCGGGATTAGGGATGGACAACAGACACTGCACAGTCTTGGTTCTTAAATTCATAGATTTATTTAAAAACAGACATTTTAAAGAGTCCTGGTATCCCTTTGCACTCCGTGCCCTCTCCTTCTCAGTCCCAAGACGGGTGCCAGCCATAAAGACACTGGAGGCAGGACGTGGGGATGAGGCAGCTTTTCATACAGCAGATAGGAGTGGGGGACAGAGGTCCCTGAGAGGTGGTGAAAAGTCATCATCCAAGCCACCAGTGAGCTCCCTTCTCCCTCCTGGGAAGTTAAGTAGGAGATAATGACAAACGACCCTCCCCCTCTTCTGGGCATCCAGCAACCCTCCCACCCACCTTTTACTGCTTATCAACCCAAAATCTACAAGGAGAGCAGGTTCAGGGAAATGAATGCAAGCCCAGTCCTCTTATCACTGATTTAAAGAAACCCAGAACATTTTAGAAAACAAAAGAAGTGCTTTCTAACACAGCAACTCGGGAGGTGTGAAACCTGGAAAGGCTGCTGACTGAGGACCAGCTGCTGTCTCCCATCTGACAGGACTTCACTCTGGTTTATTTCCTGGTTGGCTTGAAGCTGACCAAGGAAAACTCTTAATTTAACAGCCACTGGAAGCCCCGGCAGGGATCCTCCCAGACCAGAGAGATGAGTGAGAGCTTTCAGCTTTCCACAATTGGAGCTTCCCAGAGTCAGCCCTCAGCAAGAGAAAAAGACTCCTCACACCATCCAGGCTCACTTTTTTGTTGCTGTAGTTAACCATGATTTCTAGAAGCTCCATGAATTTGCAACAGATACAGACTCCAATTTGCTTGGTGTATTTCCCAATGGAAGACGGGAGAAAGGGAAAGCTTCGGTGGCTGAAGCGATTGCTAAATACTGTACAGGATCTGACTATGTCTCATCGTCGTCATTGTCACTTTATTGTATCCTATGGAAACTTTTTAGAAGGTGGTGTTGCCTAACTGGTGAGTCCTTAGATCAAATCTTCAGCATCTCTCCTGCGTTCAGAAGAAAGCATCCTCACCCTGCCCCCACACCCACTTCAAGAGAACAAAAGTAGACACAACAAGGAAATCAAGTATGCCCACGCAGTTACTGAAGGAGCTAAGAATGACAGGAGATTAGCTGTTTACCTTGCACAAGGCTCACTGGAAAACTAGCCTGCTAGCTTCTTTATTTTTTAAAGTCCACATATCTGGCTTTCATTTCTTTCTTATTTTATTAATCTGGATGTTTTTGCCTGCATGTATGTCTGTGCACTACTTCCCCGTCTGGCACCTATGGAGGTCAGAAGGCATATTGGGTTCTCCTGGAACTGGAATTACAAACACGGACCCTTGTGCGGGTGCTGAGAATTGAACTCAGTACTTTGGAAGAACACCCAGTGCTCTGAACCCCTGAGCCACCTCTGCAGCCCCAAGCCTACATATCTGAAAGCAAAATACTTTGCTACATCTTACTACCTTCCATGTTTTGCTTTGTACTTATTAGACTGTGGATTTTTGTTTGTTTGCTTGCTTGCTTTTAACTTATTTATTTTTATTTTATGTGCATTGGTGTTTTGCCATGGGTGTTGGATCCCCTGGAACTGGAGTTATAGACAGTTGTGAGCTGCATGTGGGTGCTGAGAATTGAACCCGGGTCCTCTGGGAGAGCAGTCAGTGCTTTTAACCACTGAGCCAGACCCTGGGTTGTGAATTTTGAAGACATTTATCTTTGAAACAGCAATTGGTAAGATGGCAGAATATTAGGGAGCACCTGAAAGATGTCGAGGCATCCAAAAGGAATATGTGAGCTATGCTCGTGGATCAGAATGGAAGGTCACAGGGCAGACATGTAAAGAGAATTGGGGGCAACCCAGAAGGATAAATTATCAGGGGACCTCAGCCCCCAACTCTCAAAGATGACACATTTATGTATCACCATTCCTATTACGTTAAGTGACACAATTACATTAAGGAGGCCATCAACATTAAGAAGGTCCCAGGTTTGAATGCCAATCATAGGCAAAGAACAAATGTGCTCTGAGCTCAGAGAATCCATGCTACTTGAGAGGCACAATCAAACAGCCAGCAAGTGTCGGCCAGTAATAAGCTATGCCCTCTGGTTCAAAGTCATAAAAGACTATAGTCAGCGAAGAAGATGGCTGTAGCGAGCAGCCACAGGATGCACCCTTCTGCTTCGGTTGTTCTTAACGTCGGTTTGCCCGTCCAGGCATCCATCAGGCCATGGCAGTCTAAGGTGATCAAGACTGGAACAGCCACAAGAGGAAAGCAGGCTGACATTTAAACAGCACAGCCTCCATGAAGGATGAGTTAGTGAGGTGACTTCTGGGAGGGTTATTCCATACGCAGGAAGCCTCCCAATGGGTAGAGCCCATATAGCTCAAGACGAGAAAAAGAATTCATAAGGATGAAAGGAAGTTCCTGGAAGATGCCACACTTACGTTGGAGACTGGAGACTGACTGACTTGAGCTTTGTGAACCACGAGAAATTGGAATGCTGCAGATTACAAGCCTAAGTAATCTTGGGTTATCTTTATTCTCAATAGCCAATTATCACTCACCTCTCTATTTGAACTGTTACTCTTCTGACTATCAGATAAAAACCTCTAGAATGTATTAACTTAGCACCACATGCCACCAACCTCAAAAGTAAGACTGTCATCAGATAATGTCTCTGCCCTACAGCAGAATATCCCTACACCTGCCTGCTGCACTGATGTCCCCTTGAGTGTATCCGGAAATGCACTGATTCCCGACAGTGCTCTGTGACTATAGAAGTGTACATAAACGTCTTGAGGGTAGAACACGCCATTTGAGGTGACCTGAATTTCCATTGTCAGGCCGTGGTAACTCATATTTGGCTCAAAAAAAGGAATTCCTTCTTTTTCTCTCTTTCTTACCCCTCATCCCTCCCTCTGTCTCTCTCAATGTTTTGCAGCCCACACTGGCCCAGAACTCATGATCCTCCTGCCTCAGCCATCCAGGTATGGAGGTTACCCGTAAACACTGACACACCAGGCTCAGAGAACGAACTACCTTCCTTCCCATCGATGCTGAGGTGGCCCTCATCCACCCTGACCATCACTTCTACTCCATGATTCAACAGCCGTTTTTTTAAAAAAAGACAAATCAAATTCTTTTGACTTTTCCCTTAAAACAGTAAGATTCGCCTGTTTCTTTCACTAACAGCGGGTGAGATAAAACCCCTAATGTTATCTTGGTCTGTCTGTCCGCAACATGAGTCATGGTCCTTCCTTCTTCCCTCCCCTCCCTTCCTCTCTCCTTCTTTCATTATCCTGTAACAAAAAAAGCCTGGACGAACTTTGAGGTATAGCTGTGCCAGTGGCCAGCCTCCCATCTCCACTCCAGAGTAGCCATCTTTTCTTTGGCCCAGACAAGCGTCATAGAGGGGACGTCATAGTCACCAGAGCTCCTCTCTGTGAGGGACAGAAATGAGACTCATTGACTACTACAGCAGCCAAGAAGGGTACGCAGCCAGGCATGGTGGCGTGTTTGTAGAACCCGAGGCAGGAGGATTTTGAGTTGGAGAAAATTGAGCTGGGTTACACAGCAAGACTGCCCTTGTATAACTGTGGCTCACTGCTCACAAAGGCAGAAAAGCTGTGGTCACACCAAGGCACCGAATGCGACCGATTCCTGACTCCTCTTCATATCGCTGCTGGACTTCTTTTAGTGTCCATATTTCATATGCTTTACTTCACACACACACACACACACACACACACACACACACACACACACACACACACACACTTTATGGACCTTCCCAAGAGAGTATATTAAATAAATGAAATGATGTGGATCTGAAGGTGCAGCTGGGGGTAGGGTGGGGTGGCTGGCAATGGGTCAGCTCATTCAAAAACAACTTGGAAGAGGGGAAAGCCAGAAACAAGAGAGCTAAGTGGAAGGCCTTAAAAAACTGTCAAAGGGTGTGGCACCTGTGTGCTCTGAATTCATCCACCTGAGGAGCAGCAGCACTGCTTCCCCAAGGGGTGGGATCATTCAGGAGAGATCAGAGGTTGAGAAGATTCAGGCTCTTGGCCCAAGAGTGAACACAGAGGGAAATGGCCCGAAGTCGGATGCTATTCCAGATTCTAGGCTATCAAACCGCTGCAAAGCCATTTGGGCATATTGGATGGGTGGGGGGTGGGGGGTGGGGGTCAGGGGGAGTCCAGGTCGGGTGTGAACCAGTGATTGCCTCCCTCAGAGAGGCGCCACTGAGCCTCTGAGTTCTCTGGGCTCTGAAAAAAACGCCAGATCAAACTTCTAAGTGTCAGCTTACCCCTGGGAATCCACTCCCAAGTCCCTGGGCTGAGAACACACACTAAGCCCATAAGTAAACACCACCTAAAGGAAGGATCAGAGCCCTGCTTTCCTCAGCCCCATTAGCACGTTTGGAAACCAAATCAAACTGAAAGTTCTCCTGGGTTTGCTAAATGAACAGAGTAAGTAACTTGTCATTCGGAGGTGTCAAGATGCCCAAGTGACAGACAGCCTGGGACCATGCACAGTATGAAGAGACCCTTCTCCAGCCTCCTCATCTAGAGTCATCCAGGGTGGCCTATCTCCACAAGGCTGTGGGTTAGTTATGCCTTCATTTCTGTTGGGACAAAACACTCAGCAAGAGCAGGTTAAGGAAGAAGAAAAGGTCTGTTTTTTTTTTTTTTCTCATGGTTTGAGGATACCGTCCGTCTTAGAGGGGTCGTCATAACTGCCCCTGGAGCTCCTGTCTGTGAAGAACAGAAATGAAGCTCATTAAATATTACAACAAGCAAGGAGGGTGTGTAGCCAGGCATGCTGGGATGTGCCTGGAACCTGAGGCAGGAGGATTTCAAGTTGGAGAAATTCCTGAGCTATGCTACAAAGCAAGACTCTTGCTGGAAAACAAAGGCGCTCGGGGAATGGGGGGAGTGTGGCAGGGAGCAAAACACAAAATGAAACTAAATAATAGTGACTGAATTCCATACCTTAGGCCAGGGTTCCTCAGCCTTTAAGAGTTACAGGGTCTGAGAAAGCAGAGGACCGTTTTGCAGCAAAGAAATAGAAGTTGGTCCTCAGTTTTAGGGGTGCACAGACACAGGGTAAGAGCGCCTGATGTCAGCCCACCAGCTGGCCACTGGCCAATAGCCTGCTCAAGGTACTAACAGGCCTGAGTGGACATGGATGGATTTGCCTGAGTGTTTGGAGCCTGTCACACTAAGGCTCACAGACTCAGGTCATTCTTGGATGTTTGTGTGAGGCTGGGGCCATTACATTTTATTAAGCTTTGAAAGGATAAGTTCTGCACAGTTTGGCTAAATCTCAAAGACACTGCCCGGCATGATGCTCCAAGTCCCCATACAGAAACACAGAAGTCTGCCTCTGGTTAACTCTACATCAGCCATGTTACCACGAAGCCCTGCAGATAAGGGCCCCAAATCACTGGGCAAATGAAGGAGCAGGAACTCAGACTCCAGAATGATGGATTTCTAGGGCTACGTCCATCCCAAAGCTATGACTCTAGGAAGGGCCACTCCTCACATGGTGGTAATCTGAGATAGTGTCCCATGTGGCCTCAGTGGGTCCCTGGCTGTGCCATCCGCGTGTAAGCGCACTCAGATGTTGACACAAAGGGTATGATTGGCATAATGAGCCATTTCTCAGAGCATCATTAAGTGGAGTGTGACTGCGGCTAGATGTGCATAAGAAAGACAGATTGATTTAGGAAGGGGCAGCTAAATGGCCCTCCCTAAAGCCAGTGGTCACAAAACTAGGCCTGCAGTTCTGCCTACCCCAGTTGCTGAACCCCCACTCCACAGCTCAGCCTTTCACTCTTTTCTCAAGCGCGTCACTGTCCTGCAGAAGGACAACACTTGCCCAAATGTTGAGACAGAATTTCAGGCCAGAATTGCTCAATGCTGGCTTGGCTGGGGACAAACGCTTCTGAAATAAAGAGCTGGAGGAGTTTCGCAGGCACTGTGGGCTGGCTGGGCAGATGAGCCGGCCTGAGGCTCTCTGTGTCCCAGGCTCTCCTCCTCCTTTCCACTCAACCCCAGCTGTGAAAGGAAGAGGTCCAAAAGCTAAGGCCAGAAGCCAGCGCTCAGTTGGTCTTTAGAAGAGAGGAGAATCAGGAAGCTGTTCCAGTCTGCCTGGGCCCGCTCACACCAGGAACAAACGGCTAATAAATCAGTCCTGCTAAGTCACTGAGGCGAGGAGTGAGCCGCCATCCCATAGGCTGGCTCTCCTTCTAGCTCATTAACTATCTGAGATTACCACCAAATGTGGGGTGGCCTCTCAGCTGAAAATTAAATTAGCCTAGCTATAAACCAGAGAGTGGATGTGTCTGTTGAGACGGCAGTCCTGGGGGAAACCCAGCCACTGACTGGGCCCCTGTACCTGTCCTGTCCCCTGACTCCAGCCTCTTCTTTGGTGGTCAGATAAAAGTGAAAGTAAAATAGGTTGTGCCATGCAAACGAATGAAGAAAGAGCTGTTTTCCTATTGTCTTTTGAGGCGGACTTTGCTCTGAGTAGCCTTGAATTGAGACACTACTGCCTGCCTGCCAAGTACTGGGAGCATAGGTGTGCACTACCAATCTTGGCTAGAGTTGACATCTTAATGATGTTTGGCAGTGAGGCCCGAGGATGATGGCTCATGTCTGTAGAGCACTTGGCTAGCATGTGCAAGAGCCCGAGTTCAATATTCAGAAAGAAGTTTGGCACTGAGGGGTGGAAAATGAAAGGATATTGAGATCAGAAAGGGAGGAAGGAAGGAAGGAAAGAAGGAAGGAAGGAAGGAAGGAAGGAAGGAAGGAAGGAAGGAAGGAAGGAAAGAAAGAAAGAAAGAAAGAAAGAAAGAAAGAAAGAGGGCTGGAGAGATGGCTCAGTGGTTAAGAGCACTGACTGCTCTTCCAAAGGACCGGGGTTCAATTCCCAGCACCCACAGGGCAGCTCACAACTGTCTGTATTTTCAGTTCCATGGGATCCAATGCCCTCACACAGACACACATGCAGACAAAACACCAATGCAAATGAAATAAAAGTAAATAAATATTTTAAGAAAAAAGGAAGGAGTGGGGGGGAGCAGGGAGGTGTTGAAAATGGGGAACCAGTGAACAGGGACTAAGCTGTATATCCACCACCCTGGCCCCTGCAAAAGGGAGGAGGGGATTGACCATACCCTAAGTACAGGTGGTCACCTGCAGAGCCACCCACTTACTGCCAGGGGGGTACTCTGGCTCCAGCATCCTCCTCTTCAGCATCCAGGAATGCAGCGCAGAGAGTCTGCAGCTGCTCCGGCTGCAGGTCCCACTGCGAAGTAGAATTTCTAATTACAGGGCTTTCCTTTAATGACAGGCTCCATCCCAACAAGCAACAGAACCTCTTTGAGGATGTACGCCCTCTCCCTCATCATGAAGGCTCTCTAGCAATGGCCGCTTAGTCTGGGCACCATCCATCTGTACTGCTCATGAGCAAGAGCAGTCCCCGCTGAATACTGTTCAACAACAGAATTGCCACTTTGGCTTCCAGGTTGAAATACTTGGGGCATGGGGACCTTGCTTTAGTCATTTGTCATCATGCCCAAATACATGATGAGAAGCTGCTATAGAGAGGAAGGGCTTATGAGGGACACAGTCCTATCGAGAGAAAGGCCTGCAGGAGCACGGCTCCTTGTGGTAGGAGTGTGAAGGCAGGAACCCTCACCTCACATCTTGGCAAAAGCACGCTAGTCAGGAGGTGTTCCATAATGTTCTCGAGACAAACAAAAAGCAAGAGCTCAGCAAATTACAAAAAAAAAAAATATCAAGCTGCACCTCTCTTGGTCCTGTGCTACGTACAATAAAGTGCCCTGAACAACAGGGACTCAAGGGAGAAAGTGCTTGTGTGGCTTCTAGTTCCATGGGGACACAGTCCATCATGGCAGGATAGGCCTGGAGGCAGGAAAAGGAAGTTGGCTGGAAGGAAGTATGGTGTAAACACAGGAAGTACAGTGTAAACAGAAAGTGGAGCTGGCTAAAATGCTTCCTCCAGCCAGGCTCCACCTCCTAAAGGTTCACAGTCTCCCAAGCAGCAGCAGCAGCAGCAGCAGCTGTGGACAAATGTTCAAACACGTGAGCCTATGGAGAGCATCTCACATTCAAACACAACAGCAACTACAAAGAACAAAACCCAAAGCAAGGGACATCCAGATAATAACAAAATCCCTGATGAAAACCCCTCATTTCTTCCTGGGCTGTCATTGGTTCCCAAGGCAGTAGTCCTCTGGCAGCAAGAAATCTTTTTTTGTTTTGGGAGGGTTGTTTTTCTTGGGGGGTTGTGGTTTTGGCTTTTCAAGACAAGGCTTCTCTGTGTAAAAGCCCTAGCTATGCTGGAACTCCCTCTGTAGACCAGGCTGGCCTCAAACTCACAGAGATCTGCCTGCCTCTGCCTCCCAAGTACTGAGATTAAGGGCATGTGCCACCACCACCTGGCTGGCAGGGAGAATTCTACAAGTTATTCTCTGGGGGAAGGAGAAGCAGAGATTTTAGAACGGGGACAGTCTCAACAATTCCAAGTCAGAACACAATTGACATGCAAAATTCTTTTTTTTAAATAAATGTTATTATTAAGAAAAAACTTGAAAATAAATAAGCAAATCACACACCGTAGCTGACCAGGTCCGAAGTCTATGTGACTTAATGAACACGCATGTGGTTAGAGCTAGCATTCGAAACAGAAGCTGTGAAGTTTCGCACTAGCTTTTACACTTTCAGTATCAAGTATGTTTTATATACATACTTACCCGCCACCCCGAACTAAAAAGCCCATGAGAGCTAGAGTCCAAAAACCAGTTAGCTTTATATCCGGTGTCATAGCTTGTGTCCATGATGTGCATTTAGTCTTTCCTCATCCCCTTCATCCCCTTACATTTAACCTTTTTTCTTTTCTTTTCTATATTTATACTGTTACCCACGTTTATTTGTTTACACATACACCACACACACACACACACACACACACACACACACACACACACACACAGAGAGAGAGAGAGAGAGAGAGAGAGAGAGAGAGAGAGAGAGAGAATTAACTAGGTTCTGTGTATGAGACAGAAAATGCAGTTTTCTCTACCTGAGGTTATGTGACCTTATTAATATTATACACTTTAAGTCCATCCATTTTCCTGCAAATTTTGAACTTCATTTTTCTTTACAGTATACTATATAGATAACAAATTTTCTTGTCCATTCATCTGTTGATGGACAATTAGGTTGATTCCAATTCTTTGCTATAGTGAATTAAACAGCAATAAACATAGAAATAAAGAATTGAATTCCTTATAAAGGTCACCTGGCAAAATGAAAGGGCAGCTTTTTAATTATTTATATTTGGCAATGTCTCCATGCAGTCTGGCCATCAACTCCCAAGCATCCTGCCTTGGCTTGCCAGGTGCTGGGCCCCACTGTTGATCTTGACTAGTGACCCCCACTGGCTGCTCCAGCCTTCCACATCTATATCTGCAGGGCCTACTATCCATGCCCCAAACTCACCTCTCCCACAGGAGGCCACATGGGTAAGAAGAGGTGGCTTCCACGTTTCCCAAAGGAGAGAATGCCCATATACTGTAGGCTGCTCCTGACAAATGTTCTTTATCTAGAACACAAAATCCTCAGGAGCCTGTTTTGGGGTTTCCAGCTGCAACTGGAAAAAAATGCAATCCTAAAAATAACTAAAAATGAATGAGTGGTCATGCCCTGAAGGAGATGGTGGGGAGGGAGGCAGGGGTGGGGCAGCCCTACCCAGGAGCTACACCTCTCCTGGGGTCTCCTATAACTTCAGCACACCACATATAAGGGCACAGTTCTAAGCCAGAGCTAATCAGCAATTGTGATCACTTTTAAATGCCCTTATGGAAGGTTCCAGACAGGACTGAGTTACTTTGTAGTCAGGGCAGGGACAGGCCTAAGCCATGTGGGAAAGAGGGCAGTTGGGAGCCAATGTGGCTTCTCCAGGCCTCAGAAGTCTGAGCCTTAGAAATGAAGGTTGGCCCTGCCCATGTGGCATTCCTTCACTGGCCTCCTGGCTCACTGTGCTGGGAGAGAAGCCCTGCCCAGGCATGCCTGAATTCTAACCCTGAGTAAAGGACAGGCAGATGCTGGCAGCCAGGCCCACAGCAGACTAGGGTCCATGGGCTTCTGTGCATCTTGGTGTCTGGAGTAGGTAGGAATAACAGACCACAGCCTTTCCCTACAGAGCTTCAGAGCCCAGGAGGAAGGAGACATCCAAGTACCTGGGGCATGTGGATACCCAAAAAAACTGTGCAGGAACACTGCAGTGATGATAGCAGGTGGGAAGAACATAGCATCTGCCCAAGATGCTGAGCAAGTCTGGTCTGGCAGGCTCAGTGCCAGCTACCTCAGGGTGACCCTTACCAATTTTCCTGTCTACCCTGCCTTGACATATCAAATTACTTAATTTCCCTCAAAGATACTATTGAAGAATTCAGACATATAACTCAAACAAAGCTGGTGACCATGCTTGACAGGAGAATCTGGTAGCCTGAAAACTCCCTATGACTGGTAAAATGAAGGATTCTTCTGCCTTTCCCTAAACTCCGACTTCTTGTGTGCTTCGACCAACCTTTAGTATTCTACCATGATTCTTCGGCCTTTCTGTTTGCCCCGAACACCTTAACAGCTTCTTTCATGATCTACCACTAAACTCATATCTACCCTTCAAAGCCCAACTCAAGAGGGCCCTTTGCTTGGGCCTGCTGTGTTTCTCTTTGTTTCGTATGCCCCTCATTCAATCCACCCTAGGCGATACTGTGAGCTCCCGGAAGATCCCCATAGTAAACCAACAGCTTGCCTACTTACTAAGTGTCTACTTCCTGCTTGATCCAGTTTAGATGTTCAAAATGTGGTGCAGAAAATCATGAATGAATGACAGGTGTGAGAAGTACCACCTAAGGCATGACTGGTGATAAACCTGCCCTGTAACTGCCCGAATCCCATCAGGCCCCAAGGGAAGAGACAGAGGGCATTCAATGTCCCTGAAACAGACATGGAACTTTAGAGGACCAGAAATGAGATAAGCATGAAAATCTAGCCAAGGACCAGCCAACAGGCTCCTGCTGTGTGCCCTGTGGACTGCCTTTGCCAAATGTCTGCCTCTGAGCAGGGGCTGGGGGTTGGGGTATCCTGGCAGGTGTTAGACTGTCACCAAGTGGGAGGAGCCTACCCAAGACATCGAGCCAAGAGATAAGAAGGTGATCCTAGCAGGCTGAAATGCAGACACCCCTGAAACCTAAGTGTACATCAGCAGTAATCGACCCTAAGTTCTTCAGCTAAAATGTCCCACCTGCCTCCTGTCCTAATGATACCTAATCCTGAGAGCTCCTCTGTTTCCAGTGCTGTGAGGACTCAGGGTGCCTTCCAGCATTCTCTATGGCTGCAGACACAAAACAGAACATGGGCTTTTTGTTGTTGTTGTTGTTGTTGTTGTTACTGGCTTTGTTTCTAGCCCCAGGCTGCTGGTGTTTCTAAGTGTTGTTCACATTATTTAGTGAAGACCTCGGCACTGCATCCAGGAAGAACAAAGATCTTGGGGCCAGGACAAAACACACAGAGACCACAGGAACACTGTGCTGAGCAGGGCGGAGACTAGCTCCATCGTTTCCAACACAGGCAAACACCCTGCTCTGTAAACACCACCAACTCACAAGACTAGCCTTTGAAAGCAGACCTAAGCTGTTGGGGAAAGCGGAACCTGCAATTAGCCTGCTCTGGGGAACAACAGCCAGGGGAGGCCTGCTACAGAAGCTTATGGCAAGACCTGACTTGAAATCCTTACTAACAAGCCTGCTTCCCACTCCTCAGCTGGCCACTTCCTAACCCAGCTTTTGATTAACTGTCTATTGCTGCTCCTTCTTTATCGTTCGCTTTGTAGCAAACATCTTGGAGGGTGCAGCATTACCTCTGAATAGATACCCCAAGAGGCAGGCTTATGTATGGGATTTGATTCAAACAATAGGAAGGGGCTATCTGTTCCTAGGGTAAGGATGGAGGGAGGCAGAGGTGGAAGGAGGGAGGCAGAGACAGAGAACAGGATAAGGAGTTCAAAGAGCTGCAAGAAGACTCAGAGGCTTGCTCCACCAACATACTCCAAATTGGCATCCAGACAAACACATCACAAGATGATGGTTGATAAGAATGAAAACAGGATTCAGACTCAAAAGGAGATGCTACGTTAAACAAAATTAAACATATATATATATTATATATGTCATATATATGATCACAGAGAGAGGAAGAGAGAGAGAATTAGATATTCTGATAACACCAATAATTTTAGCCAATGAGCTCACTACACAGAGAATGGGCCAACGTACTCTAAGTGGCGGGGCTGGAGGTATAGGTGTATCCCACACACTGCGTCATTGGTTCAGCCACCCTGTTGGGTTCTGCCCTAGCTGTGTGAGAGGGATGCTGGCGTCAGGGACAGGTAACTTTCTCAGGTGTAAAAGTGTCTGTAGCCAAGACCTGACCTTAAGAGTTGCCAACAGGTGGGGACCAACAATTTCAAGACAGAAATTTCTCACTGGAATTGACTTAGGTAGGGCACCTAACGAAGCAGGCCTGTCCCGGGATGGTTACAAAGGTTCCAAATACAAAGGAAGTGAAATTGATGAGAATGAATGGCAAACCCCATTCAGAATGCCTGTGAGGAACTGGGCTGTGGAAACTTAACAAGGAAAAGCACGTTCTTGACACGGAACAGGGCACGGAGCTCCCCACAATGCCAGGTTACAAATGAGGGAACTAGGCTGCATGTGGGATGACAAGGAATAAGGACAGATGAATAAACTGTGTTCCGTGCCTGGGACAGCTGAGAGGGGCTTTCCAGCTGGACCCTTTGCCAATGTAGCAGCAGATCTGGACTGCTGTATGCAGTTCCCATCCTCAGCCCTGGCCATGTTCACAAGCTATCAACCCCCTATAAAGAGCCAGGGTGGTGGCAAGGCCCTTATTCGAACCAGGGCCTGAGTGAAGACCCTGGTTAGCACAGGCTTGTCCACTGCAAGAAATGCAACCCTTGGTGGAGAATGGGTCTTGGAAGAATGATATACTGAAGTGAGGGTACATGGGAAATCTTTGTGCATCACACCTGCTTCTGTTTTGAGCCTAAAACTGCTCCGAAAAATGAAGTCTATTTTTTAAAGGCAACTGCTCAATAAATATGCCCTTATTTGATGGGGGCGGGGGGAGTAAATGCAATTTATAAGAGTGCATTCATTACTCTTTGAGCCTGGTGGCACACACGTCTAATCCAACCTACTCAGTAGCCAGGAGGACCCCAATATAAAGGTCAGCCTGGGTGACTTGACTGGAAATCTGCCTTGGAGTTAAGCTTCGATCCACTCCCTCCAGTACACACCCACCCACCCACTTGGGGCTTCTGTGAACGAAGCTCATGGGTGGAAACAGGATGTTTCTTCTTTGTGTATCTGTGTTAGCTGGCCGAGCTGGCATATGCTAAATGCCTGGAGCTTCTGGAACAATCACATGGGAGGGGTCCAGGGACTAGTCAAACAGCAAGCCAAAAGTAAGGGCTGGATTGAACAAGGACCAGCTTCCAGAAGGCCCTAGTGGTGGTGGTGGTGTGGGGGGGGGGGGGGGGGGGGTGGGGTGGTCTGGAAGGATTGGTGTCTCTGATTGTGTGAGCCTTTCAGTCTTGCTCTCCTCCGAGAGAGACTGCACTTTAGGGCAAGAATGGGCTAAATCTTGAATTTTTTTTCAGCGCCACTTTGCAGCAATAAGCAAGCATCTCCTCCCCTCTCTTCACGCCAAACTGAAGTTAGTATCCACTAGACGCTTGCAGGCCGATGTCCTGAAGGCTGGCCCTGCAGGGCAGATGAGTCTAGCAGGGCAGATGCTGTCCAGTTACACGGAGAAGCAAGGCGAACAAGAAGCTAGAACTGGGCAGACATCCAGAGACTCGCTCAGAGAAAGCCTGTGGGCGGGCCTCCGTGCAGACCCGACTCCATTGGTCTCTCGGCAGCCCTTCAGACCAATCAGCGCGGGCCGAGGCAGCTCCGCCCAGCTCAGCCCCACAGGTGAGGACAGAAGCGCACGCGTGGCAGCGGTCAGCCAGCGTGGGTCCTGTTGCACACTAATGTCACCAAGGCCTGGAAAGGAGACGGCGGCTCCTCCCTTATGTTAGGAGAGGGCGTTGAAAACGGCTTCTCTCCGCTCCTGTGTGTGTGGGGGGGGGGGGGGGGGGGTGGGGGGGGGACAAATTCTGGAACCCAGTGATTCTGGATCCCATGCCCCACTAAGTCACGGATGATCACACTTGGAATGGTTAAGGTCTCATCCAAGGAAGTTCAAAGCAGTCTGGCTGAGCTGAAGTGCCAGAGACCTGATGCTAACGGGATGCTCACTGTTTACATCTACCCTGCATACAAAGAAAATACCTCACTCTAACAACGTACTTCGTGTCCTTTCAAATATTGAGAAATGTGAACTCCTCTTTACCAAAGGTCTTTAGTCGTGTCTATTTCCATGGCTACATACTTAACTTTTACATTTGGTTTTGGACTGACACCATTTGTATGTAGTCATGAGGTTGAATGTGATGTCTTAGTTCCTGTATACTCTAGGGTCATTCATTAGCAGATCCATCACCTTAAGCTTTTATCATTTCTTTGTGGTGGGTACATACAGTTTTCTCCTCTTCTGTTATACAATGCCTCAATGTTAACTGGACTCTCCCTGCCGTACCACATAATTTTCATAACTTTGTGGGGCAAAAATTGGAGTAGTACAACTTCATTTGTGCATGTTTCTTACATGTCATAGTGAAGCAAGTTTTTTGAGTGAGTCAGTAACTTAAGCTATTTTTTAAAAATATTTGTCAAATGACAGTGAAGTGTGGGAAGTGTACACATAAAAGAACTTTAAATACATATAAGAGAGAGCCACTCTTCTGGCCCAGAACTGTGTTGTGGGGTTTCTTGAGCACCAAGGATGTTGTAACACTTAGCCTTGTGGCTATGATGGAGTTTACTATCAAGTTACAAGAATAATTATTGTTCCTGAAAGATAACTTCCCCCATCTCTGGACAAGAAAAAGAACTAACCTGACATGCACAAACAGCAATTTTATCTGAGGCTGGATAGTCTGAGAGCAAGGAATAAGACAGTCCTAGCTAGGTAACAATTTAGATATAAAGAAGTTTTCTGGCCTGTTAGTCTTTAATGATACCAGTATCCCATTTCTGCTTTCTTGTCACTTGAGGAAGGCAGGACATGCTCTCCTTGGCCTCGACACTGTGCCACATAGTTGGGAGAGTCAAGTCTCTCCCACCAGCTCCGCCCTGAAGTTTCTCAGACTCTCTGGAACAGTCCTGTTAGAGCCCTATCGAAACTCTCTGCACTAGAAGCTGTCCTCACGCTGTGCCATTTGGGCTTCTGTCAGTCAGTTTGACTTCCGAGTTAGAGCACAAAGCATCCCGAGCGACCCAGAGAAATGGGCTCCGGTTCTGATGCCTTATAAACACGCCACCTCCAATCTAAAACAGCTGCCAGTTGTTTTCGTTTTGCTTGAAAAAAAAAATGTTTACTCCTAGTGAGCTTTCGATTGTAAATAATTCTAGTGATTCAAATAGCCATTTTGTCTAAGGAGAAAACTTTCTCTCTCATAGTCTATTTTAAACTGAAGGGATTAAACTCAACCACGCATATTTAGAATGAGAATTTGTGACATACTGATTTTTCAAAACATAAAAAAAAAAAAAATCAGAAAAATGGGAGCCCTGTAAGATCACTTTGCAATGGGAAAATACATCTTGTCATTATTAGTGTACATTAAATTGCCGCTTTTTAAATATGTAGATCCTTTTTAAAAAATGCAAAATCAAATGAGGTCAGCATTTAATTCCTATTTACTGTAGTAGCCTATCTTTTAAGAATGTCTCCTAAGATATGGGCTGCAAACTAATTTTCACAGACCTGCTGGAGAGTAACACACCATTTGGAAGATAATAAGTATAATTTAATTCATACATTTCGGCATTTTATTTATCTAAAACTAATAGGCCGCTATTAAATATTGACAACTTTATTAACTCAGCATCTGGGAAAACACTTATGATTAGGTTAATTTATGTTATATTTTCCCCCCAACTTGTAAAAGATTAATCAACCATTTTATGGTGTAATTTAGGGGCCTAATTAAAAACAGAGCTCAACACATGCTACACAGTCTTGCTGGTAAATCTTGACAGCATTCTAACATGATGGTTTGTATTTCAAATTGTTGCATCTCAATGTCGATGTCTGACCTTCTCCCAGCAGCCTAGACGTGAGCCTCATACTTGCCTTAAACTCCAGAACCGAAGTACAATTATTTAGAAACAGATTATCCCCAATGAGATCTTAGCCTCCAGTGAAGTCAGAAACAGGGCTAGCCACCAAGTTTTTAGAAACAGACTAGGCATATGGAAGTGGGAGGTCAGCTAAAAATATAAAGGAAATTACTATTTTTCAGCTGTCTCAGAGAGACATTTATTACTGGGTTTTAGGATCTCTAGGAAAATCTGAGTTCTAGCTACATCATCTGCCTTTTGATTAATAAACACCCAGTAATCACTGTGTCCTTCTTGACTTGGGATCATTCTATCTTTTTAAATGAACAAATTAATTCCAAGGAGCTTGAGAACATGTCACTTAACCTGGGCCTCCCAGCCTGAAAGGGGCAAATGGCATTGAATAAACCACTTCCTCCGGGAAACACTGGCTGTTTTCTCAGCCACTAGACCTGAGGGGTATTTTTGTCATTTGAATGACTACTTGATTCTAGCTGTCCTGTGCAGAGAAATAAAAGTGCCAGAATGGTATGATTGTCCTCATCTACTTAGAAACCAATGCAGGATGGTTCCAAGTCAACTGTCCCGGCATTACAAAGGCTTTAAGACAAATGACTAAGTGGGCACTCTGCACGGGTGTGGGGGATGGGGGGTGGTGTGGGGGGGCACTGGAAGTGGGCAAGAAACTCTCAAATTCTATTAGCGCAGAAATCACTATGAATAATTACACATGACTAACAGTATGTTTTGGTCACTAAAATCAGGGAGCCTGGCACAGAATGACCTCTTGTTGGAATAAGACCTCTGCCACTTTCTAGCTGTGAGACTTTGAGGAATCTGGTTAACCTCTCTGTGCCCGTTTTTCCTCACCTGTCAAAGTATCCACTTCACAGAATGGTAATGGGGATTAAACTAGCTAACCTGGACACTTGAAATGGCGCCTGGTACGAACATTTAGTACAGTTTAACTACAACATTGTTAAAATACACACACACACACACACACACACACACACACACACACACGGTGGGGTCTGGTATTGGCCACAGCATTGACGTGTCAGCTTATGTTGTACAACTGAAAGGGAAACCATTCTGAGAAAGGAGTTCCCACCACTGTCAACTCTGTGAAGCAAATGACAATCAAACAAGGTCTGATTAAGTTAATTCTTAAACTCCGATCATCAAATTCGTGGAAATATAAAAAAAAAATTTAAGCTGGATGAAGAAGAAATGCTTTTTAAAAACTGCATCATTAATACTTATCCAGTTTGGAAAAATCTTTAAAAGCTAGTATTTCCATACATAATAATAAATTTGTGACCAGGTTAGATAAAAAATTAATTAATTAAAAAGAACACTTCTCCAGTTTAAATTCGGGTACCAAGCTGGTTGGATGTCTGCTCCACCCGGGGATTTAAAGATCCTACTCCCCTAACCCCAAATCTCTCAGGCACCACACCACCCACCTGAGAGTAACCGCCACCAGATAGCACCCATGAGCTCTTAGACATCACTATCGGGCACTCACTAAGTTTAGAGGGTAATTAGAGAACATAGACTATGAACTGGAAAGTCAGCTCAAAACTCTTGTACAAAATGGGACTCAAGCAGACAGAGGCCAGAACTAGCTCACATTAGCTTTGTGATTTTTGCAAACTTGGGCGCTGTAAAGAATCCCAATGGCTGGGCGGTGGCCCAGAGTCAGCCCCAGGCTGCCACCTCTGCAGGCTCTGGCCTCCCAGGAGTCTGGGTCACCCATGGGCTCATAGTTTCTTGGTATAAGGATTGCCAATTCTCTGGCATCCAGGAAAATCCACCAGGCCCTGGGCCACTGGTCAGGCCCCTGGCGGGGCTGTGTATTAACCCATTAAACTCATTAACGACTCGCTCAGACATAGCTACAACTTCATTCTACAACCGATTTCCTGCTGACCCCAGAACTCAACCATCCGTTCCACACCCCTTCCCATTTCGTCTCAAATGCCTTTTTTGAAAAGGCCTCTCTCCTCGCTCACACTCTGGCTTTGAGGACTTGGTCTAACCACGTTTCTGCCTTGCAACTCCCTGGTTAATTATTATTTATGCTGTTTTCCAGCGGGCGGTCTATCTTCCAACAGAGTAGAAGGGACCCTGCAGGCCTGATTTGGAGCGCAGCCCTGCGAGCCTAGTGGGCTCCAGCCGGGCTAGGGGCAGCGCTCTGGGTCAGCGTCTCGGGCGCTTGTTGGATTTAAAGTTTCAGGGTTGCTTTCAAATTAATCGTTAAGTCCTTACATTGCCAGGCACCCAGAACCATCTAAAATGATTTACAAGTTTTAAGTAAACAGATAGCACTTTAAATATTTTTTTTTTCTTTAACTCTGCTGGCAAGCTGATCCCTGGGTGGGACAGCCCGGGAAGGCCGCGGCCGGGAAGGACACTTGTACCATGGCAGTTAGCTCCACCAAGTCACAGCCTCGGGGCCTGTGCCTCCGGGTGGCATCAGAAGGAAGAGGACCCTGATCCACTGCGGCCGGGTAGAGCCGGGTGGTCCATGAGTCTCCGAGGCTGCTGGCGTTGCGGCTTCGGGTCGTTGGTCTCGGCCACGCTCTTTGGGCTGCGCTCTCCGCGGTCCGAGAGCAGCCAGGGCCTCCAGCGCACCAAGGGCGATGGCAGGTGGAGGCAGCCACCTCCGCCTCCGCGAGAATCTTCCAGTGGGGATTTCCATCGCCTGCCTCAGGTGCCTCTAACACCCTCAAGGGCGCAGTGACTCTCCTGCTAGTTCCACCCAGACCGGCCTCAAGTGGGTCTGACCAAAAAGCCAGGGCTGGCTCGGGTTCGGCTCCGACACAAATGGTTCTAATCATTAGCATGCCACCCGGTCCTCGGAACATTATCCCAGGAGCGGGGTGTGTATGGGGAGCATGGTGGGATAGAGGTAATATTATGAACACATCGATGGCAACAGCCTACCGTTAGCGAGGCCCCCGTGGTAAACTGCACCTGGCTACGCTGAAGTATTCGCGCTTCCGGGCCCACCCAGAATCCACCTATTCCCAGTGCTCGGATAAGAACACCCAGGCCCACCCGTGGGACGTGAACGCGGGCGTTGCATCCGAGTATCCATGCTTAACCCGCAGTGTCCTGGGAACTGCGAGAAGGGCGGCCGTCACAGATAGCTTAAATCTCCAGACTTGGGCAACTCCTCACAATTAAAAAAGCATAAAGGACAAAGGGGAGGGGGCGAGCGAGGCTGGGAAAGGAGCTGCTTTAATCCTAAGGGTCAGGCCCTTTTATTCGCCATGCCATCCGGGTCCTGGAAAGTATGGTCGAGGTAGAGAGCGGGGTTCGGTTCGTGTCTCTCCCTGTTTTCCGAAGTCGTGTCCCTCTTAGAAAGTAATTGGGTCTGGAAAAAAAAACTCGGAGGGAGACGCGAGGGCTGGGTGGCGACCTAAGGGGCTGGGGACCCGACCGGGTTTCCGGAGACTGGGGTGTGACCCTTTCAGCAGCTCACACTAGACTAGGAACCCGGGATGCAGTGGGCAGAGGTCGCGATTGTGACCCCGGAGTCTAGGTCCCTTTGGAACTGGACTCACATCCGGAAGCCGCGACCTCGAGGCAACCCTTATTTCTCAATCAATGATCCAGGGATATTCTTTGAGTCCGGACATGTACTGGGTCTGCGGAATCTCGCGCTCTTGCCTAGGCTCTCCCAGCACAGAGGCCGGGGAGGAGGCAACGTTGCCGGCAGCTTCCCGGGAGCCTAGAAGCCTTCCAAGAGGCTGCGGGCTGCAGTGCGCGCCTTTGCCCGACAGGGACCAGCACAACTCCACGCCCGGCGCCCTGCAGCCAGCAAAGCCGCGTAGCCACACCGCCACCCTCCCAAACACAGGGGGGCTCGCCAGCCAAGCGGGTCAGACCCCCTTCGGGTTCCCGTAACAGGGAGAATTGTAACAAAAAGTTAACAGACTCGAGGCGGCTTGGGCGCCGCGCCTTAGCCTGCGCCCCTCTCTCCATCTGGGCAGCAGAAGCGACTCTAGTTGTTGGTGCATGGAGGAGGCTGCGACCCAGAGGCGCACAACACTCCCACAGCACTCCTCCCCGCGTCCCGGGCTACGTGAACGACAACAAAATCCTAGCCACGCAGATTTATTCGAGTGGGATGTCGCCACCGCCGGATGGTAGCCGGTTCCTCTGGCGCTTTCCCAGTAACTGCCGGGTGTCTTTGCAGCGAGGTCGCCTGAATGATTCTAGGGCTCAGCGGAGCACAGAGCCACCGGCGCCCCGCTACAAGTTTCTGGAGGTTGCTGTCACAGCCTAGCCGGGCGCACCCGGATTTCTGCCACCGTCCACCCGCAATGTGAGGTCGCTCTTTGGTCCCTGCCCTCCCTCGGTTGCCCAGAGTTGTACCCCTGCTACCTCCCCACCTGACGCGCAACCGCTCCGTGGGCGGACACGATCGGGATCGGGGCCAGCGCAGCGGCACCCTGGATAGGAAACTCACCGGTACCAGGCGAGGCCCTTGTGGTAGCTGCGGTCGAAGAAGTGGGGCTCGGCGCCCACGGCGCGCACGTCGGGGTGCACGCGCAGGAACTCCAGCAGCGCCCTCGTGCCGCCCTTCTTCACGCCGATGATGATGGCCTGCGGCAGCTGCTTGCTCCCGGAGCCGCTGAAGAAGCTGGAGATGGGGCTGGGGGAGTCCGGTGCCTCGGGACTCTGCTCCTCCTGGCTCCCGGAGACTACTGTCTTATCCTTGCCTGCAGCCAGTGAGTTGGCCGGCGGCGCCCGGAAAGGCACCTTTGGGGATGTCTCATTCGGAGCTGTGACCAGGGCTGGCTGAGCTTGAGCAGCGCGGGATCCCGAGCCCAGAAGCAGCAGGCCCGGCGCGGCGGTGCAAGAGCCGGCGCACGAGTACAGGAACATGTAGAGCCAGATGCAGAGCATGGCGAAGAGCAGCGCGAGCTTCCTCCTCACCGGCGGCGGGGGCGGCGGCGGCTGTGGCAAGAGCCGGCCTGGGACATCGAGGCAGGACCGGCCGCCGCTCAGGCGCTGCCCCATGCGCGGCCCGCGGGCGCGGCCAGGGGCATGGCTCAGCACATGGCGCGAGTCCTGCCGGAGCAGAGAGCACCGGGAGGGTCCCCTGCCGCTCTGCGCCCGAGGGATTCGGTTTATTGCCCTCGTGGGCGCGCGGCTGCCGAGGCTGCGGCTCTTCCTCGGGTGGCGGCGGCAGCTGCAGCGGCGACGGCTCTTGACATGTTGCCCACCAGAAGCCGGGACTGGAACGCCAAGTCCGGGCGGCGGGAACTGCGCGCACACGCGCTGCGGAGGACGCTGTACCCAGCACCGCGGATACTCTGGACGGGACGCACGGCAGCTTGCCGGGGCTGCCTCCTCGCAGCCAGGAGATTGAGAGCAGCCCCGGCGCTTGCCCGCAGAGGCTGCAGAGGAGAACTGCGCAGGAAGAGAGCCCGGCACTGAGGTGGAGTGGGCGGTCCCGGCCTTCCGAGTGACGGGCGGCGCTACCTACCAGGAACCGCGAGCAGCATGCAAATGTCAGCGCTTCACCCAAGTCGAAACAGCCAATCGTCTCACGGAACGTGGGGGTGTGGAAAGGGCTCGGAAAGGGGGGGGAGAGCAGTCTGGGGTTAGTATTGGCTTCAGAATTCAAGAGGCGGGCTCGGGAAGGCGGGGCTACCGGCTGGTGACAGGAGCGGAGGGTGAGGATGCTGGAGTGACCCAGAGCTGGAAGAGCTAGGTCCCACCCGGTTGAGTGGCGCTCTCCTGTACACGCGCGCTTTTCCGCACTCGATCCTGGAGCCAGCCTTGGCTGTAGCTGCCTTGTGCAGTCCCCATCCAAGAGTTCGCCATCCGGTTCCTGAGTGTGCGAGTTGCAGAGCAGAGATAAGGATGGAAGAGGGGAAGCCAATCGGACGTATATCCAGCCCCACTGCGTACCCAGTTCCACACTCTGGGCTCAGGCGAGAGCCCCAACAGACCCTGATTTAGAAAGTTTAAGCAAGAGAAAATCTGGCCGGAAGTCACTGACAACCTCTCCCCCCCACCCCCCGTCTTTCTTAATATTTATTGAGAATGGTCCTCCTTGCGCCTGCGGGTTAACTGGGACCGACGTCCGTACACTTTATCTCGCGCTTTCCAAACTGTCTTGAAAAGGCTGGAGGGTGGAGGTGGGGATTAGTAGGGGGAAGAGAGGTAATCTGTTTAATCTTAAGACCCTAGCTGAAACTTTAAGTCGCATGTGGGAGGTTTTATATGGGTATCTGGTCCTTGGCAACATTAATTTGATAAATACTCTAACTTCCCTTTCTCTCGAATAAACAATAAAGCCGGCATCCTGCCCCGCTTAGGAGACTGTTTGGTTTTCTGACCTATGACATTGATTCTTAGGCGTTTTTCTCCAGTAACTTTTTTTTTTTAAGTGGAATGTTGATATGAGGCACATCCACGAATAGTAATTGAGTAGCACTCAATTAACAGTGAAAATCTACTCCGACGTTCTTCCTAGTTTCACACCTTTGTCCAGGGGAGCGGCCGGGGAGAGGGTCTTAGCAGAAACTGTCAGCGCCGGTGCAGGAAGCGCAGGCGCTAGTGTTCTGCGGGGCCAAATTCCTGCGCTGGCGTTCAGAGTTAGGGAGGTCGGGATGCTGAAGTTCACCCGGGTGGGGGCTCTTTCAGTGCCTGGAACCCATTCTCCACAAGGCCCACAGACCTCCAACGCCAGGCTGCGTGCGGTTCCGGGGCAGAATTTTCATTCCTTCCGACCCCCGCGCGGGCCAAGGAGGCCCAGGAGGTGACTCACTCTGCGGCTACCGGCGCGGGGCTCTTCCCGGTGGGCACCGGCGGGCGAAGCGGAAAAGAGCTTATCCTTTCCCCCCTACTCAGCTATCTGAGACCAGTGTGCAGGTAACCAGAGGGCATACTTTCTCTTCCGGAATGAATGTCCCCAAACGTCCGGAGCTCTTGCCGGCTCCCCCACAGTCCGGCTTCCGGCCGCTGGGACCAAGGAGAAAGTGAGTTTGAGTTGTGCACCTCGGGTTTGAAAGTGCATCCTAGCCGCAGCGATGACCGAAGAAGACTACGGATGACTGAGCGGCCACCACCAGACCTATGCGCTTTTGCTATGCTCTTTAGACATCCCTATGTACCTAGCTCAAGCCTAAGCCAAAACTCGCAAAACTCTTGGGAGCGAAATCATTTGGTCGTAAGACACTTTCTACACGTTTATTGCCACAGTTAGAATTCCCAGGATTGCGACCCAACTCCGGCCCCCTGCCGCCATCGCTGAGATGTTTGTTCTTCGAAGTGATTTAATCGCCCTCGTTTTTAACCGGTCAATTCCATTTTATTTTAAACTTACAATACAGGGAACAAATGGCGTTCCTGAGCACTAGCCCGACTTTTTGTTCTGAGATCGAGAGGCAAATATCATGGGTGTCTCCGAAGGGAGCGTTTTCAAGTTCTCGTTATTTAGATGGGAAGGAAGTTGCTGATTTGAGAGTGGTGAATTGTAGTTCCCACGTGGCTCCCTTCAGGCCTGACTGAGTGTGAATAAAAATGGTCCCTGTCCTGTGGGTTAGCAAAAGCCATTAAGTGAGCAAGTGAGCGATTACAAATCGAGGCCACCGGATATATTTGGAGTCTCTTTTTCCGGGGGTGGAAGGAGGAAGGCAGAGAGTGGAAGTAAAGACGTGGGCGTCGGAAATTGCCAAGAGTGTGGCGCTGAGCTGAGCACCCGAGGGCTAAGTCGTAGCCTGGTCCACTTGGTCCCACTGCAGAAAACAAAAGGGGAGTTCTCCCCTTGAACTACGCCAGGGCATCAGTCATCCAAGGTCAGCGGTTGGGAGGGGTCAGAATCTCAGCGCCTGTAAGTTTCAGGCAGCGAACACACCCTTTGGTTCTTCAGCCTCCAGGCTCTTCAGGAGCTGTCCTGGAGCCTTTGGGAGTTACTCCTGTGTAGTCGCTCCTCTCGATCAGACCTCAGCAGATGTTATCTGCTGCATGGCCTTACGCAGCAAATGCGAGGGCCGAGGTTCGTTCCTGGGCAGATCGGAAAGCCAAACTGACTGAGAGCCCAACTGGACCCCTTACCCTCATCTGTCTCTCCTGGGCATCCACCAAGAGCCACCACCAAAACCGGAAGAAAAGATTGCCCTTCAATAAACTTATCCACAATATTTGCGCTTTGGAAAAATATGTTAAGGAGAGAATTCAACTTCAGCACACTTGTGAGGTTTATGTTTTATTTGGGTTGCTTTAGGATTACTTAATAAGGGTGGGTACCCAGGGCCTGGAGGGCGGTTCTAATCTGCAGGGTTTAATCAGGCAGTTCTAATTGCCCGCTTTCCCCAGGTCCTGTTGCTAGCAACCTGTTGTGACCCCAAACTATCTAAAAGGACTGGCTTGAGCCAAGATTCTGGCGAAACTCGTTCCCGAGCTCCCATCCTAGGCTCGGGACTGCTGGTCTAGCAGCTGTCTCCACCAGCTACGCCTGCGAACAGCCTCCTTTTTGCCTCCCCCTCCGCCGCCGCCTGTCCCCGTGGGACAGCAGAACAGGCATTTCCTGGGCGGCCTGAACCGGCGTCCCAGAGTCCCAGTTCCTGCCACCGGAACCCTCAGCATCGCCCTTTGCCAGCTTCAGCCGCCCCAGGAATTGAGCAGCTGCGAGCCGAGAGGGCTATGCCCTCCGTGGCCAGGCGGGAGTGACGGGCGGTGGGTGCGGCTGCGGATACCCTGCCCGCCCGCCAGGGAGCGCTCCGGCCTGCGCTGCTGCTGCTGCTGCTGCTGCTGCTAAAGCTGTTGCTGGATTGATGACCGCGGCCATCTGGTCTCTGCTGCGCCTTAAGAAGAGGTTTAGACTGGATACCTGCGGCTGCTGGCGTCTCCTGGGTGTCACAGGCGCCAGGGTCCTCTCTTTCCTAGGAAGGCTAAGGGCGCGGCAGCCCCAGAGGCTAAGCATAGGAAGGGGAGTGGGGTGAGGAATCCCTGGAGATAGCCGATGGGGATTGGGTGGTGGTGCTTAGGCCAACTAGGTGAGAAAAGCTTCGGACGGGAAGAAAAGCCAACATAAGCCCCAGCAGGGAGCTGAGCCCGGACTCTGACTAAAGAAAGAGTAGGGTCGTTGGGGGACCCAGCCGCCAGCCTCACAAGGGAGATATGTGTCCTCATTTCATAAAGAAAAGATGGGGGGGGGGGGGGCTGGAGAGATGGCTCAGCGGTTAAGCGCACTGACTCCTCTTCCAGAGGTCCTAAGTTCAATTCCCACCAATCACATGGTGGGTCACAACCATCTGTAATGAGATCTGGTGCCCTCTTCTTGGCCTGCAGGGACACATGCAAGCAGAATAATGTATACATAATAAATAAATCTTTTTTTTTAAAAAAAAAGATGTGTAACACCCATATTGGGCTATTGGGCTGGTGGTTTGTGACATGAGGATTAAGTGGGGCGCTCATCCACAGTCTTTCTGTATCGTGCTTATCCCACTGGGCGGGGTTTCCTGGCACCCTGGAGACCCTGGGCAGGGGATGGAAAGTCCGAGGCCCAGGGAGGCCTGGCGCCATTCTGTGTGGATGCTTCACTGCTCTGGAAGTCAGTTTCTGTCAGGAAGTCCTCTCTCCACAGCCTGCCTGTCAGGAGGGCTGCTCAGACTGAGGAGGGCAAAGAGACCTTTACTCAACTGTGCCTTGCCAAAGCCAGGGGCTCTCTCGCCCCTTAAAAAGTCCTCTGATTATACTTTCATCAGAGTTCCCAATTGGAAGGGGTGATTCTTCCCTGCCAGAACCCTGACGGGTGCTCTGGCAAATCCATACTGCCTCCCCTAATCTGCCTCCCACTCCCTGCCTTCAGGACAGTCCAAAGCCAAGTTGCTCTACTGAGCCTCAGAACATCAGGTTTGTCTTTGGCCCTTCCTCTTAGAAGCAGACCCCCAACCCCCAGGCCAGTTCTGTCTTAACTCCCCCAGCCAAGTTGGGAGATGGACGGAGGGGCAGAAGGTAGAGAGCCCAACCTCATTTAATTTTCCCACCATAGACTTCCTATGGGGACAGGAAGTTGTGCTACAACTCTACAATGTGTCTTTGGGATGCCCACAGCCCCAGTGTCTAAAACAAGCTTTCTTCTGCTTGTCTATGTTTTGTTTTTTGAGACTGGGTCTCACTACGTAGCTCTGGCTGTCCTGGAACTCACTCTGTAGACTATGTAAACCGGGCTGGTCTTGAACTCAGAGATCCTTCTGCCTCTGCCTCCGGAGTGCTGGGATTAAAGACATCCTACAAGAAGCTTTATCTCTCTCCAACAAGACAAGGGTTTCTGGAGCTTCATCGAGAACACATGGACTGCAGGGCACTGAGTGCACCCTCACCACCAAGCTCCCATGACCTGTCCATCCCTTCCTTCCCTCCTTTCACAGGAGAGGAAGCTCGGACACAAGAGTGACCTCAGTCATGCACTAGACCTTAGCATTTCTCACCCCAACGATATCTTTCTTAATGTACCAGCTGAGGACCTGTCATCCATTCATGTGCCCTCCCTGACTGCAGCAGGGCTTAGGGGCAAGCCGGCCCCTTGCTGCTGACAGACTGAAGCCTTCTGAGCTCCAGAGCCTCCTACACATAGGGTCAGCAAAGGAGGAAGGATGTGGACCCGTATCCCAGCTCCATTTCCAGTCTCTGCCCAAACCTACTCCCTGACCCCCTACAGTGGTGGTGGGGAGGGTGGAGCAGGACACTCTTCCTTTGCTTCTTGCACACTTCAGAGGACCCACGTGTGCCCACCATCTCTGGTATGGTTCATACCAGCACCCAGCCTGCCGCTGTTAGTTCTTCACAGCAACATCTATCTATACTTTCTATCCTCTTGCCTGTTCCTTTTGCTTGAGCTACTCTTATTAAGCATAGAAAATTACATAGCTTCCCCCCAAAAAGGTCAAATGTATAAGAAATACTGGTTATGTTGCTTTCAGAAACAAACCTTAACCCACCCCCCTTCCAGACATGGCCATGGTTGCTAAGTATACACTGCCATTTTTTAAATCACTGTTTTACATTTATTTTGATGTGTATGAGTGTTTCACTCACATCTATATATGTGCACCACATGGGTGCCTGGTGCCCACGGAGGTCAGAAGAAGGCATCAGATCTCCTGGCACTGTAGTTACAGTTGTGAAACACCACGTGGGGGCTGGTGACAAAGCAACAGGTGTTTCTAATCGCCGACCATCTCTCCAGCCCTGCACTTCAGTTTTCAAAGCGGCGAGTATTAAATAAGCAGCTCTAGCTTGACATGGGTGACCATGCCCTATCAGTGTGTGTGTCTAGGGAACTTCAACGCTACATTATTGTTATTGTTGATGGCCAGTACTGATAGGGTATCAACTAAAGAACCATAGTTTGCACTGGGCTTTGGCTTTGGGGTTGGACATTTGGTGAGGTTTGACAGCTGGATAATGACAAGAATCCATCATGATTAAGAACTCACAGAACAGGTTCCCTGCCCTAAAGGCCCAGTATCCTGGGCCTGCCTCTGCCCCCCATGTCCCCCCCCCCCACCGCGTCCCTGCAGGGGCCTCTGTTTTCCTGACCATCAGTCCCCAACTCTATGGAATTAAATAGGTGTGATCTTGGGAGCTGATGGAGCCATGAGGCTTCAGCTTCATGAATAGGACTGGTAACCTGGGAAACAGTGCTCTACAGAACGTTTATCCCTTTGGGCCCCTCCCCCATCTCTTTGCCCACTTGACAGACAGCAGAGGAGAAGGCAATGAGGCCCACTGCTCTTGCCAGTGCCTCTGCCTTGCCTTGGAATGTTGCCACCTTAATGATGAAATAGTGGCCATTTGAAGTCGTGTGTGTGTGTGTGTGTGTGTGTGTGTGTGTGTGTGTGTGTGTGTGTGTAGCCCAGGCTGGCCTCGAACTCGTGATCCTCCTGCCTCCGCCTCCTTCAGCAAATCCTACCGACATGTGCCACCACAACCAGAGTCTATTTTTTTACATCTATCTGTCTATCTATCTATCTATCTATCTATCTATCCATCCATCCATCCATCCATCCATCCATCCATCCATCCATCCATTCATTCAGGGGTAGGATGCACGTGCCCCACAGCACTCATGTGGAGCTCAGAGGACAAGCTGCAGGAGTTGGTTCTCTCCATCTTCCATGTGGGTCCCAGGACTCAAACTCAGGTCCTCTGAGCCATCTCATGGGGCTCTGAAGTCACCCAGTTTGGAAGTGGGTTCTTATGAAGCAACTGATAACAGGATCAGAGTGTACCTTCAAATTTGAAGAAATTTTAGGATTTTTTTTTTTCTTTTTCAAATATTTGGTTGGGTGTAAATATGTGCTCAAGAGCTTATGGCTGATGTGGAGATCTGATCTTTCTACCTTCCTATCTACCTATAAAACTCATCAGTGTAAAGACTCAAATCTTCCAATTACAGTGAAGTTAGTTTTTTAAAGATCATTTATTTATTTATTTATTTATTTATTTGTTTGTTTGTTTATTTATTTATTTAATGAATATGAGTACTTGCCTGCATGTTTCTCTGTGCACCATGTGAGTGCCAACAGAGGCCAGAAAAGGACATCCTGGAGCTGGAGTTACAGACATCTGTGAGCTGCCATGTGGGTGTCAAGAACTGATCCCAGGTCCTCCGTGAAAGGCAGCCAGTGCTCCTAACCACTGAGCCATGTCTCCAGCCAGAGGCCTCATCACCAGCATTGCTGCTTTCCTTCATTCTGCTCCACTTCCTGTGTCTGTGGCAGCTGGATGGTTCTTTTTGCTGGCTCCACTTTGACTGTTCCCTCACCTATGCTGCTGAGAGGCCACACCCTCCTGGGCTTGGGGGCTCCCTTCCTGGCTGTTTACTGTATTCCTCACATCTACAGCCTCGGCAAGCAGGAGACATTCCCTCTGCCTGTGGCCCCTCAGTGGGAATGCCTCCTGCTTGCTGAAGCTGTAGCCTGCAGAGAGGCAGTTCTGAGTGCTGACAGTAGCCTGTCTCTCTGCAGGGAGGCAGTGTTGTCAGTGGTCAACACAGAGAGAGGACTGGGATACAGTCTACACTCTGCTCCCCTCACATTACCAGCCTCAGCTTCCCTCCAGAGGGGGAAATCTCAAGCCCCGCCCCCACTCCCAAAGCCAGGGCCTCCTGCGGGTTAGCCCTGCCAGTGCTTTGTGCTCTACCACTAAGCCCCATGCCCAGCCCCTGCTGCTTCTCTCTTGAGAGAATTTTGGAGTTGAACACATCTGAGATAGCATGCTCCCAGAGTCTCAATCCACAAGGAAGCCAGTGAATGCTTCTCTGTCTCATCTCACCCGAGCTGGAGTTCAAGCCTTGCACTGTCTCCTCCACACTTGGGGCTTTAGTTGTTGCTCTTCCCATCTTACTTTATTTACTGTTTGCTGTCCTTCATCTTGGCTTATTCCTCCCAACTTTCCAAAAGTCAGTATTGTTATATATAACAAGGGTGGGCATCTTGTTCCACCCCAATTTAAGTTGACAATTGTTGGGGTTTTTTTGTGTGTGATGTTATTCTTTTTTTTTTTTTTTTTAGTTTTGATTGTGGCTAACACAAAATTTATTTGGTGCATGCTAGGAAGTGCTATTTTAGTGAGTTCCATCTTCAGTTTTAATGTGCAACATTTCTGGCATTTTTTTGTTTTGTGCACACTTAAGGATTTGGTACATTCATATTGTATGCAACCTTCAGGATTCTTTTTATGTGGAAAAACTGAACTGTGTCTCATCGTGTACTGTTTCGAGTCCATCCCCAGCTATAGGCTACCATGGTGTCTCTGCATATGACTGGGCTGCCTACCTTCACACAAGGGCAGCCATTCAGATTTGCCCTTTAATGACCCCTGTATTTCACTTAGTCTAACCCTCAGGGTTTATTTGTGGTGTAGCATATGTCAGAATCTATGCCTTTTCCTTTCAGGGCTATACGTCTGTCTATAGCACCTACTGATTTTTGTTTTTTTAGAGTAGGGGTTGGATACAAAGCCTCGTGCATACATACAAAACCTGTGCTTCCCTCCTGAGCTATCCTCTGACCAGTCCTGTATCACAAGCATCTTTCATCATATGGGATGATGCTTCCATATTCTGCCAGCTATGAATAATGCTTCTAGGAACATGGGACCAAATATCTCACCAAGACTGGTTTGATTTTTTTTTTTTTTTTGAGATTATGTACCCATGAATAGAATCATTGAGTTATCCTAATTTTTTCACTTTTACTTTTTTAGAGAACAGCCCATTGTTTTCAATAATAGCTGCACCACCTTACAATCTCACTAATGGTGCATTAAGGGTTCTGGCTTTTTCACAGCTTCCAGAACCTACCTTGTTCTCCTATTCCTCCTCCTCTGCTTCCTCCTCCTCCTCTTCCTCCTCCTCCTCTTCCTCCTCCTCTTTTTTCCTCTTCCTCTTCTTCCTTTCATTTGTTTTTGTTACTTGATGTTGGACCCAGGATTTTTTTTTTCTTTTTTTGAGACAGGCTTTCTGTGTAGTTCTGGCTGTCCTGGAACTCACTATGTTGACCAGGCTGGCTTTGAACTCACAGAGATCCTCCTGCCTCTGCCTCCTGAGTGCTGGGATTAAAGGTGTGCACCACCATACCTGGTTTTCTTTTTCTTTTCTTTCTTACTTCCTTTCTATTTTTCTTTTTTCTGGGGCAGGGGAGGCGGGGTTTTGTATATGCTAGTTAAGTGCTCTGTACCCCATCAAGAATCCAGGGCCCGGTGCCACAGTTCTGTAATCCTAGTAATCAGGAGGCTGGGGCAGAAGGATTAAGGTTCAAGGTTAGCCTGGGCTACATAGTGAGTTATTTTTCTTTAGCAGCAGTGGCTCTCATGGGTGTTTAGTCCTCAATATGGCATTGGTTTTTGTTCCCTAATAATTCTGGTACCTGTGGATGCTTTCTCTTCTTTTTCTTTTTTCAAGACCAGGTTTCTCGATGTAATAGCCCTGGCTGTCCTGAAACTCACTCTGTAGACCAGGCTAGCCTCAAAATCACAGAGATCCACCTGTCTCCGCCTCCCAGGTACTAGGATTAAAGGCGTGCACCACCATCGCCCACCGAGGATTCCATCGAGGACGCTTTCTTTACTTTGGCTACAGTCTCAGTGGCAGTGCCACCCACCAATGAGGTTTTTTCAGTCACTCCAGAATTAAAAACATTGTGCCACAATCCAGATTTCTTCCCCATGCTCTCAAAATATTGGACAGCATGTATTTTTCATTCATCAAAATTAGCCCCCTTCCTGTTTCAATCATCACTGCCACAAAAGCTTTTACCTAAGAAGGTGCTGAGATTCTGCCTTTAGCGGCAGATCCTCCTCACAGAGAGGGAACTATGGAGCCACACCCAGGAGTCCAGATGCCTGAGTAAATTGCTCAGGGAATTGAAGGAGCTTTTGAAGTAGCAGGTGGCAGTTTGCGAGTCTTTGAACCAGATTCTATTTACTTATTGGCTAAAAGGGAATCATGGTGTTTTAATCGAAGACAAAATCCTCAGAGGTATCTGGGGCATCAGAGGTTCTTATAACACATCTCCCCAAGGTCTGCGTTTGTGTATCCAACATTGTAATGCGATGCCTCTGAAGGCAGCAAGAAGTTATGGTCTGTTATATCCTCCTGGCTATCAGCACGGACTAGCACCCGATGTAACTCTAACTGGAGGTTCTTTCTGAGTCTTGAGATGTGCTATTCCAGAATCCCCCCCCCGTAGCCAGAAATTCCTTGTCTTGTATTTCTGACAAGCCACTATGTTCTTCAACTGGATTGTGTGTGTGTGCGCGCGTGTACGCACACGCGCGCACACGCACACACACTTGTTTTGCTGGGCATCAAATTCAGGGCCTTGAACATTCTAGGTTCAGCCCTGGAGCTCCATCCTATACCCTTAAACTTTGATAAATGCAAATTCTGGGACTAGAGAGTCCCTCAGAAGTTAAGAGCACTTGTTGCTCTTCTGGAGAATCCTCCCCCATACCCATATCCCCCCACATACTTCATATACCCCCACTCCTGCACCTGATACACACACACACACACACACACACACACACACACACACGCACACTATAACCTCCCACTCCATCCCTCCTACCATAAGTCCCCCCACACACACACACACCATACACCAGCACACACACACAGAGGCACATACTAGTGCTTTGCTGGAAATTGCCTTTCCAGCCCCATAATCAGTTCAGCTTGTACCAACCCCAGAGAGCACTGTCTACATCCTCTCTCTGGAGACAAGGTGAGAGTCTGTAGGATAATTTTGCAACTCCTGTTCCCTGTACTTATTCTAAGATTGAGGAGGGCAGTGTGAGCCTGCAGGCTGGGATTGTTAGACTGGAGTTCACACGAAATCACCTGTAGTTTAAACAATTGCCTTTAAATGTTATGAATTTGAAACTGAATTTGAAAAGAGGCCATTCATAGTTCAGCCAAATAAGATCTGCACTACATACAAGAGCATAGAGTTCAAACCTTCAGCCTCTGGCCTACACAAGCCTGTCCCTTCTCTTCTGATCTGGAAGCCAAGAGGAAACGACAACATTAATGCAGAAAAAGCTCCCAAGTGCATAAAGTGTAAGCATCTCTCATTAAAAAAGAACGCCATTGTCAGTGTGGAGATGACTTTTGAAGACCATCCAGACTATCAGGGGTGTCCCCAGAACCCAAAGGACTCTGGTTCCAGGAGTGGCCCCTTGGGGAGCTGTGTGGATCAGCTTGAAGGCCCATTCTGCCTCTGCATGGTCGATCTCTCCTCTTCACACATACATCCAGCTTCACCACCCAGAGAACAACTCCAAGTTCTCTTTGGAAACTCCCCTCCACTCTCGCCCCCGCTGCCTGGCCCAGTCTGCTGCTTACAGAACATGCCCATAAATGTCTGAGAGCGAAAGTAATTAAGGCACCTGAGCATCTTGGATTACTGCCTTGCAGTAAGATCTGAACACCCATCAACACTGCATGGGCAATGTGGGCAATGTCGGTTTCTGGTCTGCTTCAGACCTTAGAAATGCAAACGTAAACCATCCACTAGATCAAAACCTTTCTGTATCCTTCCCTCTTTCCCTCCTCCCTTTCACTTGACTTTTCCTAAGGTAATCCCTGAACTAGACACTGATAACTACAGGCATGATTGTAAACAAAGCCTACCCGGGCTTTCTTTCGACAGCTCGTGGCCTGAGGTAATCTTAATACCACTAAGTGTGGATATTATTTAAAAAAAAAAAAATACAGCTGGGTGGTGGTGGCACACACCTTTAATCCCAGCACTCGGGAGGCAGAGGCAGAAGTATCTTTGTGAGTTCAAGGTCAGCCTGGTCTACAGAGTGAGCTCCAGGAAAGATGCAAAGCTACACAGAGAAACCCTGTCTCGAAACCCGCCCCCCCCCCCCAAAAAAAAATACACTCACCATAAAGGGGAGAACAGCACACTAACTTGATGTATGAGGATAGAGGATAAAAAGGGAATGCTAGTAGAAACTGAGGCAGTTTAAACAAGGAGTCTCTCCCCTTCCTTTCTTTGGAAGTTCATAAACAGATACTTCTCAAGGCAGTGAGGAGGGCGGAGTTATCTCCATATATGCTGGATAGTTTTTGTCAACTTGATACAATGTATCATCACCTGGGCACCTCAATTAAGGAACTGCCTCTATTAGATTAGCCTGTATGCATATCTGTGGGACTTTTTTGTGATTAATGATTGATATAAGAAGCCCAGCCCACTGTGGGTGGTACCAACCCTAGGTAGATAGTCCTGGATCTTACTAGAAAGCAAACTGAGCCAGCCATGACAAGAAAGCCAGTAAGCAGCGTTCTCCATAGTCTTTTCTTTAGTTCCTGCCCAGACATCCCCTCATGATGGACTGTAAATCGATGAGCTGAAATAAACTCCTTCCTTTGCCAAGCTGCTTTTTGTCAATGTTTTATCTTTACAACAGGAAGCAAATTTGGACAGTACATGATAGTTTGGAAATAAATGACTTACCGACCTTTCAAAGCAGCATTTTGTGATCCTCCATCTGCTTTTGGCCTGCTTGGCTGAGAGGAGAAAGAAGCGTCATCTAGTTGTAACCCCAGCGATCCCTTGCCATGGGCCTGTGTCGTTTAGTGTACACGGCCCAGGGCCTGGTGAAGCTTTGGCAGTTTTAGCCTGCTTCTCCTTTTCTGCTTGGCCTCTAAACACTGGACATTTCAGCTTCTTTCTCAGCCTCCCTTAATGGTCCTACAGGCTGCTGTAGATTTGAATGTCTTCTGTGTGCTTTGATGGCATCCTAGTTTTCGGCTGCCCAGCCTCCAAGCTACAGTCTTCCAAGCTCTCTGCCCATCCCAGCATTTCCATCAGTACTTCCGGAGACATCTGCATCTCCACTGCCTCCACCTTAGCTATATCACCAGGGCTCCTCCCTTGGACTAGGACACACACCCTCTCAGCATCCCAATTCCCAACATTCTCTTGCTGTCCATTTTCCACTTAGCAATAGGACAAGCGACCGGTCACTCCCTCCTTGGCTTGCAGCTTCTCCTGCAGCCACCTCAGTCACCTCCTGCCATCCCCCACTCCTAGCCCTTTCATTGCATTCCATTGGTGGCCTTTCACTCTGTTGAGAATGCCATCTGCCATTCTGTGTCCCTGTCTCCTCCATTCTCTATGTGGTTTTTGCTTTCCAGCTACCTGCTGTCATTCACACGTCCTCAGCCCGGAGGGCTTTCCTTGGGATTGCAGGACAGCGGCTTCCTCATTCCCCAGGGACTCACTCATCCTGTTATGTTAGTGTGGCCCCCCCTTGTGGTACCCATTAGGCCTTGCAAAAGACACTGTATAAGGCCCAGGACTGTAGCTCTCTCCTTTGTGCTGATGTCCCATATGCTTAGGAGTCACACAGAGAATGCACCAAGAATGTCTTTGGTCTTCTTGTGTGAAGGGATGGCAGAGCCGAGGGCGGGGGCAGAGCAGGGTGTCTTCCCCCATGACGGTGTTGAGCGGGACAAGCAGAAGCAGACAGAGCCAACTCTGTCAGAACCCTAGAAACAGCTCAAAGCTTTGTACCAACTATGTGAATGATAAATACTAGCAAATGTCACCCTATCTTCAAACCAGCACGAAAGCAGTGTGCCACCCATCCTCAGCTGAGCTGCTCTGGAGAGAATGCTGGCGGTCCTGGTCTTGACGGCGTAGCAGCCTGAGTGCTCACTTTGCGGCTCAGATTCTTTGAATGATAGGGAACAAATTAGGATGCCAGTGTGTTTGAACTTAGGTAGAGGAGAACTTGAGGGAGACGATGACCCAAAGACCCATAGCCGCCAGCAGGTGCTAGGGCTTGCCTGTGATCCCAGCACAGAGAGCCAGGGCTTGCTTGGGACCTGAGCACTAGAGAGAGAGCCAAGGGCAGGAGGCCAACCTGGGCTGCAGATGGAAACTATCTCCAAAAACTAAGACAAAACAAAAGACCAAAAAACTAAAAACCCAAACAAACAAAACAAAAATGAAAAGCAAACGAAATAAAAACCCCAAACCAGACTGACCAACCACAGACCCAGAGCCGTCTGGGAGAGACATGATGGGCCAGGACTTCTAGTTAGACCACCCAAGGCCTGCAGGGAACAAAGGCATGGGCAACCTGCCACAGGCATGGCAGGGTTGAGAGAGCCACACGCATGCCTTGGGCTAGCTGAATACTAGGTGAAGAACAAAAAGACTTGAGGATTTTGTCTTAGGCTCCTCCATCATTGAGGGCAATCCTTGTTGAGAGCTGAGGGAGTGTCCCAGAACAAAGTCAACAGCAAACAGCAGCAGGTCCCCTTTTCTTTTGTGTGTGTGGGTATTCTGTGTACACATTTTACTTCAAGCCATTCAAGGAAATCTATGTCAAAACATTAGCTAAACACAAGCGAAAAGAAGAGGCCCGATGCCCACACACAAGTAATCTTCTTTGCAGAGTGACTTAGAAAGTAGCTTTTGTTGTTGTTTTTAAATGGACAATTACAGCCTTCAACAATCAAAGCAAATGAGCAAAACGCAAAGGAAACAAACAAACCAATAAAAACCCATGCGACAGAGATCACCCGATCTGTCTGTCAGAGACAACAAAAACACAGGGCACCTGGAGACAGGAAGACTGGGCTCACTGGAAGGGGCAACGTTAGGAGACAAACTACCCCCAAAGGAACCCAAGAAATCAGATCTATTTAACAAAGGTTTTAAAGTAACTATCTTAAATATGCTCATACACAAAAAATGAACCAAAGCAACAAATGAACCAAATGAGGATATGATTACAGTGTGAGAAATCTTAATTAAAAAAAAAAAAAAAAGCCAGTGGTGGTGGCGCACACCTTTAATCCCAGCATTCAGGAAGCAGAGGCAGGCAGATCTCTGTGAGTTCAAGGCCAGCCTGGTCTACAGCCAGGACAGGCACCAAAGCTACACAGAGAAACCCTGTCTCAAAAACACCAAAAAGAGAAAAAAAAAAAAAAAAAAAAAAACACAACGGAACCAAACAGAAAACCCTACACAAAAACCATATAGAAGAGAGTCAAAAGCAGATTTCCCAGCTCTCCCTTCTCTTCCTTTTTGGAGGCAAGCGCTTACTGCATAGTAATGGTGATCCTCCTGCCTCAGCCTTCTAAGAGGTGGGATTACAGGTGTAGTACCACCATGCCCAGCCCCAAAGCAAATCAGAGTAGGCAAAATAAACAAATGCATGGGGACTCAAGCTGAAATTAGCAGTCTCTGAAATAAAAGCAGCAGCATGAGGGAGGGGCCAATAGGCACGGTGAAGTGAACCAGTATCAAATACAGGAACCCAAGAATGAGGATGAGACAGAGAGACACACAGGAACAAAGACTAGCATCGGAAACACAATGGTGGGGCCGGAGGGGTGGTTCCTTGGTTAAGAGCACTGGCTGCTCTTCTAGGAGACCCAGGTTCGATTCCCAGCACCCACATGGTGGCTCACAACCATCTGTAACTCCAGCTCCAGGGGATCCAGTGCCCTCTGGATCAGGCACACATATGGTACACAGACACGCAGGTAAACACTTATACACAGAAAATAATAAAACAAAAGTTTAAAAGGGAAAGCGCAATGGTTAGCAGTGGCCCATATTTGATGAAAAATATGGACTTCTAAGTCCAAGATTTTAACAAACAGAGGAGCATCAAGTATGGGCAAAGGTAAGTCAGAAATGGAAGCCCCTGCTTGCTACTGGGAACACTGTTAGGAAAACATGGGCCGTTCCTCCTCATTTAACCCTTGGATTACTGTGGGACTCAGCAATTCTACTATTAGTTATATACCCAAAAGAACTGAAAGCATGGACTTAAAGGTGCTATACTTTATTATGACAGCAAAGAAGAGTAAGGAGGCTAGCTCTGGGCCTGTGACTCAGATGGCATGGATCTCTAGAGTGACGACATTGGCATAAAGTGGACAGCTGGGTAAGCTCGAAGTGTGTCCTTGTGAAGGGCACCATGGTGCACTGACTGACAGCTGAAGATGCCAAGAGCATTGTCCTAGTCAGGGTTTCTATTGTTGCAATGAGATGAAACACCATGACCCAAAAGCAAGTTGGGGAGGAAAGGGTTTATTCAGCATATATTTCCACAGCATTGCTCATCATTGAAGAAAGCCAGGACAGGAACTGAAACATGGCAGGAACCAGGAGGTAGGCACTGTTGCAGGGGCCATGGAGGGGTGCTGCTCACTGGCTTGCTCAGCCTGCTTTCTTAAAGAACCCAAGGATCACACCACCCACGATAAGCTGGTGCCCATTTTCTCAATCACTAATTGAGAAAATGCCTTACAGCTGGATCTCATGGAGACATTTCCTCAGCGGAGGCTCCTTCCTCTCTGTTGACTCTAGCTTGTGTCAAGTTGACACAAAACCAGCCAGTACAAGCATGTTTAGAGGGGGTCCACAAAGGCCAAGGGTCTAGGACGCTGTGTTAAGGTTAAGCCTTTCAAGGAGCAGGATACCCTCCACAGCCCCAGCTGATGGGTTACTGTGGGCAGAGCAGGTGTGGGAAGCATTACTCTCACGGTGCACCTCTTGTGGTCTGTGCCCAGCTGCCCAGTCAGCTTCATGGCCCCTCTGCTCCCTGCTTTTGTTCCTGCTTCCTCTCCTGGCTGTCTGCTTCTCTGGTCTCTACGGTCTCTCATCTCCTGCAGCTCAGGTTCCCACAATGATCCCCAAGCCAGTTATTCCCTCCTGGGTAGCCAGGCCCTTGATGGACAGAACCAGAACCGCAGCTGTGGGACTGTCCCAGTGAGTCACAGGGGGCAGGAAGCAGCAGCTCTGCCTGGCAATAGCCTGGGTGTGTCGGCTGTACCTCTTCTCTTGAGAAGTGGAGAGATGGAGGAATGAGCATGGTGTGAAGGAGAGAGGTGTCGCCTCCATGAAGATCTCTAGGGGCAAGCGGTGGGCTGACTGAGGCTTCCTCAAGTGGCACACAAGCCTTTCCCAGCAGTTTTGAAGGTGGTCATGGAAGTGGGGAGATTATCCACCCAGTGTCCTCTTCCTGTTTCTCACTGACCGGTGTTCACTCCTACCTTCCTTCTTCCCACCTTCCAATTGCATCATCTTCCTCCTGGCGGTGAAGTAGGACATTGTGTTTGTGTGCTTCAGTGGGTATGTCATTCAAATTTGAAAGTAGAGAGGTATAGCGGTTTTAATGGTACCCCCCCCCCCCGCACCCTGCCCCCCCCCCCAAAAAAAATTATGGTCACTCAGAACCATCTTCCTGGACCAGGACATACTCTAATGAGACAGGTCCCTGTAGGAGAAAGGGAGATACAAAAGATGGTTATGTGAAGGTTGAGATTGGAGTAGTGTTCTCACAAACTGAAGGATCCCTGAGACTACCAGAAACTGAGCTGGGGGATAGATTCTCACCTAGATCTCCAGATCAAATCTGGAGCTCCCACACTGGTGGAAGGATTTCACTGTTTCAAGCCACCAAGACTATGGCAATGTGTTACAGAGCCCCTAGGCAAATACAGGACAGGGGACGAAGGCACAGGTGTCCTCAGAGACAGACAAAGAAGAGAACATTGGAGAAAATTCACGTCTTTCTAATGTAACTGAGGCTCCAGCCTGGATGGATTCGAGATCCATCTAAAGATGCAGCCATGCCTGGGGGTGGCAGGTGGAGAGCGGAGCTAGAAACCCAAGAAGGCTGGGAGGCTGAGCCTGGGAGATCAAAGAGAGACATTGGTTCATTAAAAATGGATGATGTTGTCAATGGGGATTACCGCAGGAGACAAGGGAGAAAGAGAAAACAGGTTGGGATGATCTAAGAGGGAGGAGTGCATTCTGGGGGAAGGGGACGGTAGCAGTGAGCACTTGGCAAGATTTGAACAGGTGAAGGGCTTGAATTTCAGGTGAGGCTAGTGGGAAGCAAGATAAGTGGTTGCCTTAGGTGAGGGGAAGGGGTCTGGAGATGAATCAGCTAAGGCCAGGACCTCCAAAGGCCAGACTGAGGTCCAAAGTTAGGGTCAGTTTATCCTCAGTACAATGGGGCCTGGCTGGGGAAGGAGGGAGGGAACGTTTGGCTTGGCATTTCCATTACAATGAGCATCAGTTAGTTTAAACTCTTAAACTGGGGGGCACTTTCTAAGAACCCAGAGTCAGTTTTGTGACTACACAGGCTGACAGTCACAGAGGGAAGTGAGCCTGTGTTTGAGGAACCTCCACACCTATTTCCATAGTGGCTGCACTAATTTACATCCCTACCCACACTATGGGAGGATCCCCTTTGTCAATTGTGGTGTTTGCTACATCACATTCTGACCTCGATTTTCAAGGGGCATTGAACTCCGGGCATCTAACTAATGGTGGTGGAACATGTTTACTGAATTGAGTTCTTAATTTATCCAACTTTCTTTTCCTTCATGTGCATGCCTAAATCCTCTCACCTTCCTCGAAGGAACCATGGCCTGAGTTACCTAGTGGGTCCTTTCTTTTCTTCCTTTCTTCCTTCCTTCCTTTCTCTCTCTCTCTCTCTCTCTCTCTCTCTCTCTCTCTCTCCTCTTTCTCTCCCTCCCTTCCTTCCTTTCTTGTTTCTTTCTTTTCTTTCTTTCTTTCTTTCTTTCTTTCTTTCTTTCTTTCTTGTTTCCTTCTTTCTTTCTTGTTTCCTTCTTTCCTTCCTTCCTTCCCTCCCTCCCCCCTTCCTTCCTTCCTTCCTTCCTTCCTTCCTTCCTTCCTTTCTTCCTTCCTTCATATATAAACTGTTGCGGACTTTCAGTGTATCAGTTAAGGTCAGGAGTTCCCGGTGAAGCTAATGGGAAGCTGGGCGAGTGATTCCCCTAGGTGAGGGAAAGGACTTTGGGGATGGATCAGCTAAGGCCAGGACCTCCAAAGGCCAGGATGAGGTTTGAAGAAAGGCTCAGTTTATCCTCAGTACAACGGGGCCTGACCAGGAGGAGGAGGAAAGGGGGCTGTTTGTCTTGCCATTTAGATTACAGTAAGTGGCAGGTAATTTAAATTCTGTTAAACTTGGGGACAGTTTCTAAGAAGCCAGAGTCAGTTTCCTGAGTAGACATGCCGAAGGTCACAGAATTGCCCATTTCACGCTGATACAAAGATGGCATTCAGTAGAGATGTGTTTGGGTTTTTATCTTTCCCTAGGCTACTGGTATGCGGGCATGAGTTCTCTGGCAATGCTGGGCAGCAGCAGTGTTTCCGAGGAGAGAGCCCTTTGGCCCTCCAGAAGGTGAGAGCTTCTCCCTGGTTCAAGGCTTTCAGCTATGCCCAGCTCCAGCACTCCTGGGTAGGTAGATACCTGAAGAATTTTAAGTCAGTATATCATAGAGACACATGTACATCTACATGTAGTGTGGCGTGATTCACAACAGCTGAGATAGAGTGTCAGCCTGGATTCCCAGGAACAGGTAAGTAGATAAAGAAACAGGAGCATATATACACAGCGGATTTTCATTCACCAGAAAAGAGAAAAAAACTATCCAGATTCAGAAAGACAAATATCATCTTTTCTCTCATATGAAGAAATCTAGATAATTTTCATTTTTTCATTCTATTTTTTTAATCTAGATTTTTTTTTTTTTTTTGAGACAGAGTTTCTCTGTCTAATAGCCCTAGTTGTCCTGGAACTAGCTCTGTAGACCAGGCTGGCCTCAAACTCACAGAGATCCTCCTGCTTCTGCCTCCTGAGCACTAGGATTAAAGGTGTGCAGCACCACCACTACCAGGTTAAAATCTAGATCTTAGTGTGTGTGTGTGTGTGTGTGTGTGTGTGTGTGTGTGTGTGTGTGTGTGTGTGTGTGTAAAATATATTCATGTCATAGTTACTATTTGGGCAGAGACGGGGTTCCTGCAGGAGGAAGAAGTGGGTGAGAGAGGGATATAGAGAGTGCATATAAAGACAATTCACAAAATGCGGGCACAAACTATCATGATGAAACCCATCTCATTCTGTACAATGAATACGGCTAATAAGAAATGAGTGGCAGGCAGTGACAGTTTTAAAGGGAATGAGCACCAGTAGAAGATTGGAGTCTACTTTAGGAAGTGTTAGTTATTGTGTGAAGGCAGCCAGGGTGGGGTGGCCTGGGGTTAGTGTTACCAGAAGTAGAAAGGGCTAGGTGCCCAGGAGTGGAGAAAGCAAACAAGGAAACGCAGCCAGACACTTCACAGGCAAACATGGACACACACCTACCCCCTGTGCTCATGGTGCAATGACTAACATCAAAATCACGTTCTACGTCAGAGCCTCCAGCTGTGTCTACACAAGGCCAGAAGACCTGAGTAACTCAGCCAGTTCTGGTAGGGAAGACCGCCATCCCAGTGGCTCTGGAGGCTGAGGCAGGAGGATGGCAAATTCATGGCCTGTCTGGGATACACAATGAATTCAAGAACACTCTGGGTAACTTAGGGAGAGCTTGTCTCAAACTGAAAAGAAAAGAAAAAGTAAAAAGACTGCTGGGGATACGGGTCAGAGGTAAATCGCTTGGCTAGCATGCGCCATGCCCCAGGTATGAAGACCTCCTGCCTCTGCTTTCCAAGTGCTGGGAAAAAGACTTGTAGCACCATACCTGGCTGCTTTGAAACTTTTAGCTGAGCTAAGAGCTCAAGGAAGCAGTATGTTATAGAGAGGTGTGATATTGTAAGAAGTGTGTGTGTGTGTGTGTGTGTGTGTGTGTGTGTGTGTGTGTACAGCCTTCGGTGAAGGTGAAGAAAGCATCAGTGACCATCGGCAGCCCTCTGTGAAACACTAAGTTATGTTAATGGGACACCTTGGCAGTTTCCTTGGATGGGCTGGCTGCCAGGGAAGGCAGCTGTGTATTAGAGGGTTGGCATCTCCACCTCCTGGAAGAGCTGAGAGGTGGGCTGGATGACTTCATCACCACTAGTCTATGCCACAGTCAGTCATGCCTACATAAAGTGAAGGCTTCACAAAACCCCAAGCAGAGTGTTCCAAACCAGTGAGCTTGGGAGATGCTGGGAGTTGATGTGTCCAAGGCAGGTGAGCTGACTAATCTTTGTCAACTTGGCACAAACTATGGTCACCTTGGGAAGTGGGAACCTCAGCTGAGGAATACCTCCACCAGATGGTCCTGAGGTTCTATCTATGGGGCATTTTCTTCACTGTAAATTGAGATGGGATGGCCCAGTGCCTTGTGGAGCATACCATCCTTAGGCAGATGGGCCTGGGCTATACAGGAAAGGTAGCTGAGCAAAACACTCTCCTCCTTGAGTCCCCAAGCTGGTTTTTGTTGGCATTTTATCACAGTAACAGAAGGTAAACAAGAGGAGCAGGTAGGGAGTCCTGAGACTATCCCCATGCTCCACCCTCCCAGTGTCTGCGATGGAACTGGTTCTGCTTGTACCCTCGCATACTTGTGGGCTGTTTTAGTGAATGAGCAGACCCGTGGAGAATATATGGGTGCCCATCATTTATAGGTGCTTGGCCAGAAGTACAGGCAGCAACCTGGGCCACAGAGTTGCTTAACCCCAGGGGGCTAAGTCCTGGCCTCAGGTCTCTGTTGACTCCTGGCAGATAGTGTCACCTTGCACTAAATTGTATCAAGCCTGCTGGAATCTTCAGAGAACTGCTTAGTATGAACACACGCATATACACACATTTGAGGCCCAGAAGCTCTTTGTGTGGGTAGCAGGACCAAAGGCTGTTTGCTTTTGTGTTTTTCCCAGGTAGGCGGGAAGAGCGTGGATTAACTCTATTCTTTTCTCTAATTTGATATGGCTAAGATCCTGCACTATTACAGGCAAGAGCTCCCAGAAGTGTGCACACCCACAGTCACAGCTGAGTGGCAGACTAGAATGGGAACTTGGGCCTAGTGCCCCAGCCATGACTCCATTCCTGTTCAGGATGAGTGGATCTAGGTGCAGCTTGCATCTCAGAAGCTAGCTGGCTGCCATGCAGCCTGCACCAGAGGAAGTAAGATAGTGCAAGGAGGGGCGGCGTGTCTCTTAAGCAGCCCTGCATCCTACACAGTCAGCCTGACTCCACCCCTAGCCCAAGCCCCTCAGAAAATCCACAGGGGGGCTTGGGGGAGCCAAAGCACCCCACCCATGATGTATGTAAAACGATCATATGTTCGTTTTCTGGATGGCCAGGTCTCAAAATATTTCTATCCTGTCACTTTTGGTAGAGAAAGCCACCCAAAGATTTCTTAGTAGCCATCTGTCTTTCTAAATATATAGTGCCAGCTATTCAAAGTCTGCAAATACAGACTCCAGGAGGAACTTACATTTAGGGTCATATTAATATGTTTGGTTTTCACCTTAGGAAATGTCTCTGCAGGTAGTTATCTTACAGTTAAGGATGATCGAAAGATATAAGAGGCATTTCCTAAAAGCAAGGCCAGAAATACCATGCATTCCCACAACACACAGATCATATTAAAATTCTTTAAAGTGTTGTATCCACATGATCCACCCATTCCCAAAGCTTTCCAAACCTCATGACTCTGTAGGTGATTCTATGAGGTTCATGAGGAAGGTGGTCTCATCTTCATGAGAGAAGTATAAATAGATATGACAGAGAGAGATGGAAGGGAGGAGGTGTCTTTTTCCTACACACACACACACACACACACACACACACACACACACTCGCCTGCCAAACACCCTGCTATCAGAATTCTCCAGAGAAAGGACACGGACAGACACACAGACACACAACACACACATATACACACATACACACACATTCTCTCTCTCTCTCTCTCTCTCTCTCTCTCTCTCTCTCTCTCTCCCCCCCCCCCCCACCTCAGCTTATTACAAATAACCTTGTGCTCATGTGGTTTTAAGGTCCAAGAAGTTCCAGCGTCTTTGGTTGGCAAGGTGAGCCCTGGAACTGCCCACGATGCAGGTTCAGTCTCGGTTTCCAAGCCTGAGAAGCAGAGGGCTGGGAATAATGTCTCCGCTGAGTCCAAGTCCAAGGGAGAAGTGCATGCTACCTTTGTAGTCTGTGTGGGCCATGAACTGGGTGAGGTGTGCTCACATAGATGAGGGAATTCTGCTTTACTTCAGCTTATACACTGATCTTACCCAGAAAATACACACACACACACACACACACACACACACACACACACACACACTACTCATCTACACACCACACCACACCACATAAACTACATACACACACACCACTCACACACATATACCACCCACTACACACACATACATACATACCACTCATACACACACACCACTCACACACATATACCACCCACTACACACACATACATACATACCACTCATACACACACACCACTCACACACGTATACCACCCACCCACTACACACACACACATACATACATACCACTCATACACATACACCCCACACACACCATACAAACTACATACACACACATATACACACCACTTGCCACACCCCACACCCCACACATACTACAAACTACACACACACCACTCACACCAGACAAACACATACACAAACACCACACACACACACACACACACACACCACCTACCACACACTCCCACACACCACACAAACACACACACAGATACATATACACATACCACTTACCATATACTACCCCTCACATACACACCACACCAACTACCCACACACACAATATATATACTACTTACCACACACTGCCCCCACACACACCACAAACTACACACACACACCACTTACCATCCCCCACAACACACACACACACACGCACACACACACACACACACACACACACACACACACCTAGAATGTTTAAACAAATATCTGGGCACCCTGTGGTTCAGTCAAGTTGTCATATAAACCCTCCCACTCTCCAGGCCCAGAGGAAGAAGGTCCACGTTCTCCTTCATGTGTCTCAAGCTTTATCCCTCAACCCCGAGCACCTCTGTAGAGCAATCATTTAAAGGCAGGTGTGTTCAGCCACCTTCAGTTACTATAACCGACACCCAGGCTAATCAACTTCCACCACTTGCTGTTTCCCTGTCTCTCTCTGTGGGTGACCCACCCCACTGTTTATGTGGCAGTCATGAAGCAGATTATGGAGACCTCGGGGTGAAGCTAGGCTGCTCACCTGATCAAGACATGAAGGAGAGAAACCAGAGCCCCACTATTTCTTCAGGGGTGTCCTGAAGGCCCTGAAACCTCCCAGTGTGGCTTTGAACTCACAGAGATCCAGGAGGATCTCTGACTCTAAAAGGCTAGGATTAAAGGTGTGTGTGCCACCATTTTCTGGCCTCTATGTCTATCTAGTGGCTGTTCTGTTCTCTAACCCCAGATAAGTTTATTAAGGTGCACAATATATTGAGGGACACACTATCACCACAACCACCCACAGTGGGCTGGATCCTCCCACATCAATCATCAATCTAGAAAATGCACCACAGTCTTGGCCACGGGCCAATATAGGGGTGGGGCATTTTCTCAGTTGAGGTTTCTTCTTCCCCAGGGACCATAGCTGTGTCAAGGTGCTGTAATATTATTGAGTACCCCCCTTCATGGTGTCAACCAGTATGCCTCTGGCTTCCCAGGACTATAAACCAACTCAAACTGTTTGAAACCACAAGGCAATGGTTTACTATCTCACCTAACACCAGGCTCAGAGGTTTGGGTCTTATTTTGCTGTGAGCCTCCCTGCTCCATTTGCCCCTGCAGATGCCACAGGTATCACTTCCAGCTACCAAATGCCCAAAGGAAGTGGAGGGGTCCTGTTCCTTACAGATGAGGAGACCCTTCTAGAAGCTGCTCTCATACCCCCACTCAAGCCTTATTAGCTAAAGGCAGGTCATATGCCTGTCCCCAAACCAGCTCCTAGCACATGAAGTGGGCTCACACTGGCTAGATTAGGAGCCCAGTCACTCCGATCGGAATGGAAATGGGAAGTCCATCTAATAATTGCTGTTCCTATTTAACAAGTGCGCCAACCAAAGTTGGCCGTCCCTGCTAAGTCAGCTGGCAGCATTTCCATTGCTATTGTTGCAGCTTTTATTCTAGAACAAACTACCAGTCTGAGTCACAGTGGGACTGGGGCAGCATTGGGTGGTGAAGGTCACAGAAAGGGAACCAGGCCTTTCAATGGTGTGATGCTTGAAAACAGTCTTCAAGGATGGATAACTCTAGCTCGATGTGGTGGTGCACATCTGTAATCCCAGCACTTGGAAGATCAGGAGTTTACTGAGTTTGAGGTCATCCTGGACCACACGAGACCCTGTTTAAAGACCAACCTCCCACCAGCCAACCACCACAAAATGGGCATAATTAGGAAAGCTGATGCTGGAGAGAGCTTTCATTTATTCAAAGCACTGGCTGCTTGTAGTGGGTAGCTGTTCCAGCTTTGACCTTGAAACACTGCCCCTAGAGTGACTGCCATGATCTGCCTATGACCTGCCCCTGGGGCTGACCTGCCCCTGGGGCATGGCCTAGAGGGAGCCCCTTAAGACTCGAGATACATACATACTTGCTTTCTTCTGGATACCTCATGGTCCTGGAATCTGGATGGGAGGCCAAGCCTGAGTTCTTCTCTGGATGGTACCTCATCTCCCCTGGATCCTATAACCAATCCCTATTGGCTGTAAGTTATCCCAGAAATAAATCTCTCTTGATTACCATATAAATTACGTGGAATTGCCTCATTAAATACAGTGATAGCTGCTGTTCCAGAGGACTTGGGTTCTGTTCCCAACACCTACATGGCAGCTCATGACTGTAACCCCAGATCCAGGGGATCAAGCATCCTCTTCTGGCCTCTGTGGGCACTGGGCACACATATTGTGCATATACATACATGAGCGCAAAACACTGATACACATAAAATAAATCTTTGAGGAGAAAAAAAAAGAATATCAGGGCTTGGATTGCAGCTCAATGGCACAGCATTCGCAAGGCTCTGAGTTTGATTACCAGCACCATGCACACACAGAATCAGAAGTGAAAGAAACTTCTGTCAGCAGGCTTTTTGGAAAAGTTACTTAAAACTATTTGCCTCAATAAATTCAGGGGCAGAATTCTAATATGAAAAATACATTCAGTGCCCAAGCACAGACAGAAGGGACCCAAAACACACATTTTTCCCCTTGTGGTTGGATGGGACGTTTGGAGTTGAGTGAGGTGGAACAGTCAGCTGCCTGGAGACGCTGCCTGAGCTTTTCTTTCCCTTTGCCTCAGAAATCAGCAGCATGAAAGACGGTGGTCTATTAGTCTGGGTGCTGCAGGCTGAGGACTATAGCAGGAACCTTAGCTCACCTGTGATATGCATCTGGCCCGAGACCCAAACTTAAAAAAACAGTGCAATTTTAGGCCAGGCATGGTGATGCATGCCTTTCATCCCAGCACTTGGGAGGCAGAGGAAAGGGAAACTTTGTGAGTTGGAGCCAGCCTGGTCTATACCATGAGTTCCAAGCCAGCCAGGGATACAGACCTTATCTCAAACAAGTGTATTTTTTAAAAAATAAATAAAATAACCAGTAGATTTAGAGTGGATTAGTTTGCTACTGTAGCTAGTCTAATGCACCAAAGGTGAAATACTTTCTAACATCCATTTCAGGGCAGGCAAAAAAGTGAGCTGCAACGATGCTATGCCCCAAAGACCCGGCACCTTACTAACAGTGACCATCATCTGAATGCTGCTGCTTTCTGGGGAAACAGGGAGAAGAGCCAGTATGAAGATCAGACAGCAGTGGCGAATGGGGCATCAGTCACATAGGGCATTGGTGGTCCTTTTGGACTGAGGGAACTGGGAGTCTAAGTGTAGAGCCTAGGAGCGGCATGAGAAATAAGGTTTTCAGTGATCCCTCCAACTCTGGTGCTAAGAAGAAATGGTGGACTACAAACAGGATGAGTGTGAAGAAAAAAGCTGGCGAAGCAACTCTGAGATGCTGTTGGCTCCGTGGAGAGTGGCTGGATGTTAGGCGCATTCCCAAGGCACCTAGAGAAGGTTCCTGAAGTCGGCCCTGGCGCTGGATAGAAAGAGGAAGGTGTAGATGTAAGCAAATAGAATCATGCAGTTGTTCCTACTGGGATGTGGGAGGCAAAGACCAGGACCAGGAGGGCACAGGAGTTTGTGATGTGCTTTGGAGATATTACTGGGCTAAAGGAACTGCAGATGGGGTTGGACAGACAAGACTGGAGGTCGTCAGTGATGTCTAAGCTGTTACTAGCAAGCAGATGGTGTCTTTGTTCTCCGATTTATAATGTGTGCCACAGACTAGGTGATTTACAAAATCAAAATGCTTATTTAGTTTGCACTTCTGGAAGCTGGGAAGTCCAAGAGCACAGGGCCAGTATACATGTGTCAAGGCGGGAGCGCAGAAGGTAGCACATGGGAGACAGAGCAGATGTGCAAGCTCATGCCCGCTTCCTTTGACAGCGCTACCAAAGCTGTCACGGGGGCACCAGTGGCACGGCTTCCTCTACTTCTAACTGACCCCCCAAAGTTGCCACCTCCAAATACTTGACTTTGTGAGTTACATTTCCAATATAGAAGCATTTAGGGCAACATTCAAGCCATGGCAGCCTCAAGAGTGGGTGGGAACAATGAAGGTGTGAGGAGAGACAGAAGGGCAAGCGGAAAGCAAGCTCTGCAGCCACCATCACTGATGAAGAGGAAGAGCCGCAGCATAGGTTGACGAGGGGTGAAGTGTGGAAAACACCTGAGAAGCTGGGAGATGGTGAAGGGCCACATGCCGCCAAGAGGGCAGGGAAGACGAGGGGATTTGTCCACTGCACTGAGCTATGGTGGACGGAGGTCACAGTGAACATTACAAGAACATCTACAGTAGTGTGATGATGGTACAGGAAGCCTGGTGGCTCTTTGGGACCAAATGTTTGTGCCATCCCAGAATTCATCCATCCAAGTCTGAGCCACAAGCACCTTTGAGTAAGGAAGAAAGTAAGGTGAAATGAAGACATGAAGGTCTTGTTAGGGGTGGAATTGGTGTCTTATGAGTGGAAACACCCTCCCTCAAGGAAGCCCCTCCCTCCCTCGGCAGACACCAAGAAAGCGCACATGAAGACACAGCAAAAAGGTGATTCTCCACGACCCAGGAAGTGGGGGCATTATCAGTAACAGAATGGCTTCACTTTGGGCTATTAGACTCCAGATTAAAAGCAGGGCCTCACTCAGCTGCATGTTGGGAAGTGCACTATCACTAAGCTGAATCTCCAACCCTGGCATTAATTAGCTAGTACTGACAATTTTTGTGAATTCTGCTGCAGAGGTAAAGAAATGAGTGACAGCCAGAAGAGGACGTAGAGTTAATATAGGGGTTGCCTTGTTTGCACTTAAGCTGGGAAAAATAGAATTTTTGTATGCTTGTGAGAAAGACCCAAAAGAAACTAAAAAGTTCACATTGTAGAGAAGGGAGGGGGGATTGTGGAGAACTCTCTGGAGTTCGCGAAGGGAAGGGCAGGAGGTGAGACTCACCAAGGGAGAAGGACTTTAGGTGAACTCAAGGATGGCCAGCGGGCTGAAGAGAGAGAGAGAGAGGAGGGGTTGAGGGAAGACATGAGGTAGGAAGGTGTGAGAAAGGTGGAAAATGTGTGCTATGTGCAGCTAAGAAAGGAGAGAAGTCAGGGTGGGGTCCAAAAGCTCAGGTCTTGACTTCTGTCCTTGAACAGGAGAGGCGGTGAGGGTGGGCAGTCTGCATGCTGGGCATTTTTCTAGCACGTTCCACAGTCAGGTGCAGGTCAGGTCTACAGCTCTGCCAGGGTTGATGTCACTGCCCAGTGCACATGATAAAGCGTCAGTGCCAGCTGGCATGGTGCTGGGATGGGCGGTGCTTGGATTGTGAGAGAACTCTACACATTTTGGGGGCACAGACCAGTTCCTTAGCTTCCTTACTTCCAGGGTGTTTCAAGCATGTCTTTACTTGGCTCCATATACACTGGATCCTCCATGTCTATGAGTGTCCATGAGTGTCCTCAGCTCAGCAAGAAACTAGTTTTGGGACAGCATGTGGGACCTTTCACAGGGGCCACCAGAAGGGAATATGCTCATGCTGTAGGCACATTAGGCTCTGCTCGGAGTTATTGGATGGGGCTGTGTAGGCATTTGTAGAAACACAGGTGCCTCTGACTTAACCCAGTCAGGGCCATTATCTACTATGTGGACGGAGGAGAAGCGGAAGGCATAGAGGTGAAGATGGGCCAGGATTATGGGAGAGTAGAAATGAGAACATGGGGCCTGTGGTACTGACGGCAGTAGGCAACCCAGGGAATCCTGGGCTAGCCTGGACACTCCATAAACCAAAATGGTTACCCTGGCTTCTGGCTGAGGCCAACACTCCATGCATTTACACAGGGTGAGGGAGGGTGGGTGGGTGGAGACAGGTGGCCATCCCTGAGCATTTGGTTGGAAGAGACTTTCGTGTTGGAGCAGGTTTAAGGACCTGAAGGCACTGTATAGTCAGGGTTCTTCTGTAGGGGAGCAGAACCAATGGTGTGTGTGTGTGTGTGTGTGTGTGTGTGTGTGTGTGTGTAAGAATTTATTAGCTCAGCTTTAAAACAGTCACAGCAGAATCATACCTGAGAAACTGAGTCTGATTGTTACTCCATCCTTGAGGCTGAGTGCCTCAGCGGTCACAGTAGTCCCACAGAGGCTGGTCTCTCACTGCTGGGGGCTGGGGTGAGGAAACAGCCAGTAGTGGTTCACAAGGCTGGCTGCCTCAGCAGTCCCAGTTTGGTGCCAAAGGCCTGGAATGTTCCTGGAGAGCTGTTGGTCCCTAATCCATGATGAATGCTTGAAAATGCTGGTTCTGATCAGTGCAGGAATCAGCGGCAGCATCAGGCTAAATCATCTGGACAGCAAGAAGAAAGTCCAGGCCAGCAAAGGGGGGAGATGCTCTTCCTCTGCCATGCCCTTTGATCCGGGCTGCTACCTGAAGGTCCTTACTCTGTCTTCCCACATCAATCAAGACCACCAGGACAGTTCTTCAGGTGAGGCTCCTTGCTCGGGTGATTTTAATTTGTGTCAAACTGGCATTAAAAATCAACCATAATTGACACCCTCAGCTCCAGAGAGGGGCTGAGCGAAGCCCCACTCCACCCTGCCACTCACCATGGACCCTCCTTCCGGTTGGCACGGGCAGCAGGAGGACTCAGCCACCGACTCGCCTACAGCTCCAGAGACTCAGCTAATTACAGACTGGAAATCGGCTAATGCTTTCTGTCTCCAGCTGTCCAGGCTCGGTCTGTTCTAGCTGTCTTCTGGAATGCCAGTTGCACAAATACATATGTTAGGGCCTTTGATCTCTGAGCACAATGACACAGATTTATCAAATGTTTGCCTCTTTCTGCCTCTTTGACAAAGGCTGATTTATCGGATGCAGCCTTCGCCTCCCTGCCTCTCTTGAAATATGAAGTGTTTGTGAATAACCAAGGTAATATTTAATATCCTGCCAACCAGCCTCTCGCACTTGCTAACAAATGAACTACATCCCTGCCAAATGGCCCACATCTGTTTGGCCTCCTCTGTTTGACTAAACACATTAGCATTAAAATGACTCCTGGAGAATGCCAAGTGTCCCTTTCTAGATGAGGGAGCAGGGACAATTCTGAAGGAGAGGATCATTCCCCCGTGGGGAACCTTGTTGGTGGCAGGTGTTTTCCTCTTTCCTAGAGTGTCTGGGCACTAGCTGTCCTTGGTCCTGCAGGGAGGCTCAGGTCCAGAGAGCACTTACCCCTTCCTCTCCCATCACCCCCTCATCCCTGCCTGGCTCCCCATGGCAATTCCAGGCCACAGCAAGGCTGAAAGGCAGACCTTGCTGGCTCACTATGAAGCTTCCCTCTGAGACCCCAGAGGAGGCAGGAGACCCTTGCAAGCAGTGTTGTAGTCTGAAAGAAAGCGGCTGAAGTTCAAAGGCACTGGCGCAGTGCTCTTGAGCCCTGCAGACTGGCTTTAGCCTGATTCTGGCCCTGCTTTCCCTGAACAAGGCTTTGGCCTGGGACATCTCAGCGGGTGGTAAAGGCCTGGGCTGTCACCTAGTCAATGACCTCACACCAAGTTCACCTTCCTCCGGGCTGTTTCCTCTTTGCAGAGACTGCTGGAGGCTGCAGGTGGGGTCAAGTCTGCCTGCCTTAACTATGGCCGGGTAGAGAACAGTGTGGCCCTGCTTTGACTAGCATACGCCTCCAAGGCCCGGGGACTCTTTCCAGCACCCATTTCCTTAGAGCACTTGACGGAAGTCACTGTGGGCACCAACCTGGAAGGAGCTGTCATTCTTCAGCCCTCTTGGTTATGGGAAAGATGACCATGTGTGTGAGCTGTGACTGACAGGAGCCGGGTTCAGTTAAAAGAAGTGTGAGCCTGAATCAGGCTGATGGAGGCCTGTATCGCTGTCCCAAGACTTCAGCTCTTTCTTACTTAGTTTGAATAGAAACTGTCCCAGCCTTCCAGTCCTCCACTGTGGTCAGCAGTCTTTGCATTTTCTTCTGGAGATAGTGGAGGCAGAAGAATAGATGTTTGTCTGCATCTCCAGCACCAGAAACAGCACTTGGCCTAACGAAGGCAAGGAAATGACTATTTCAGAGGTTTCAACATCTTTGTTTTGTTTTTGAGACAGGGGTTCTCTGTGTAGCTTTGGAACCTGTCCTGGAACTCACTCTGTAGCCCAGGCTGGCCTCGAGCTCACAGAGATCCACCTGCCTCTGCCTCCTGAGTGCTGGGATTAAAGGCGTGTACTACCACCGCCTGGTGGCTTCAACATCGTAAGGGGAGAGATCTTGCCAAGAGTGGTGCCGAGATCTACCTGAGCCCTGGATCAAGCCATTTCTGAAACTAGAATGCTGCTTGAACTTCCAACCACAAGAACTGCCCATTCCTCCCTCCCTCCCTCCCTCCCTCCCTCCCTCCCTCTCTCTCTCTCTCTCTCTTTCTCCAGGGTTTTGCTGTGTATCCTTGGCTGTCCTACCTCTGTCCCTACATGCTGGGATTAAAGGCATGTGCCACCACCGCCCGACCAATTTCTTCTTTTGACTGAGTCCATTTCAGCTGGACTCCTGTCATGCGCAGGATGGATTCAGATTGAAACCAGCCAGTCAAACGGTTACCTCACAAGGACACATTCTGCTTTCAGATTGAATAGGCTGCATCTGATTAGATTATAGGCTTAGTGGGGAGGTGTTTTTATCCTAGTCTGGTCCTAGGTAGATGAACTGGATTTTGAAGACCAGTTAGTTGGTCCTGGGTAGATGATCTGAATTTTGAAGGGAAGTTAGTTGGTCTTGGGTACATGATCTGTATTTTGAAGTCCAGTCAGGTGGTCCTGGGTACATGATCTGTATTTTGAAGGGTAGTTAGTTACAAATGGCAGTGTGAGAGACCTGGGTCTCAGATAGGATTTGGGTTAATGGGATCCACCATGCTAGTTCCATACACACAATGCATACATCATCCTTGACCACATCCACCCCTGCCCCAGGCTGTAGTCCCCAGCCACCTTCCTAGTTCCTAGTAATCAGCCATCTACTTTCAACGTTTATTTTCAGGGTTTGAATAACCCACATGGGACTCCATGGTGGCTGTACTAACCCATACCCCGCCAACAGTGAATCAGGGTTGCCGCTGTCCCTGCCAGCATTTGGTTTGGGGCACTAACTGTTCTTGCTGGGGTGACATGGACCCTCAGTGCACGCCCCTGACAGCTAACTCTATGGAGCATTTCCCATGCACCTGTGGCCATTTATTTTCCTTCTGAGAACTGTCCATTCAGATCTCAAGGTAGGCAGGTTTACGGTAAGCCTTCTCATTCTTCCCGCTTACAAAATGCATGCTCTGACTGAATTACCTGGTGGCTTTTCAAGCGTGGAGCTCAGGCAGAGGGTGAGGAGGGTGGAAAGAGATTCTGTCCTGGAAGTTTCCAATGGAGGCACCTGCCTGGTGAGCCAAGGACACCATGAGCCAGGAGGCAGGCAGTACTGGGTCTCCAGCAGGCTGGCTCTCTATGGCAATGTGGTCCACCACTAGGAAGCTTTTCCTTGAGTGCCTGTTAGAGGCTTGGGTTGCCAGAGACCTACATGTTGGGAAAGGCTGAAGGGTATGCCTGCCGAGGTAGAGACATCCCAGGGCGGCATGCTTCTTCTTCAGACGTGAGGCCAGCAACAGAGGGTGCCTATGACTTCAGCCAACAAAAGGGGACATCAGAAATGGCAGAGGAATGTCCTATGCAGGGAATGAAACCACACTGTCTTCCTCACTGGGACTTGAGTGATACAGTCTATGGGTCTTGATTGGGTTTGTTTTCTCAGTCAGTTAGTTGAGTAATTAAAAGGTAGGAAAAACCTGGAGGACAGCAGGTAGCAGGGATGAATGAAGACTCAAGCACCGCAGACAGAATTAGCAGTTGAAGGATGGCATTCATTGAGGGTGAGGAGAAGCAAGTATGCACAGACACAGAGAAAAAGACCCTCTGCAAAGCAGAGGAGGGGCTCGGAAAACTGACAAATCCCGTCTTTTGCCGAGAGCTGGAGGTTTTAAAGCCTTTGAAGTCTTCCTTCCCTGGAGAGCTTAGAATGGTAGATTGGCCTGGAACTGCTGTGCGGCATGTCCTGAGCAGGCCTTGAACTTGAACAGTGGGCCCGCTGTGAGGAGACAAGCCAACAAGGCTTTTAAGCTGCCAGACGTTGGCCTCCAGTTAGGAGGGTGAGGAAGAAGCTGGGTCTTAGAAATTCACCACCTTTATTACCTAGCCATAACCCCTCTCCCTATCTGTCTGCCTACCAGGGAGTCTGTCTATGTCCTAGTCTCTCACTAGAAATATACCAGGTTCTTCTTCCAGCCAGAGACCCCCGGCAGGCCACTCTTCCTTGGCTGCTCAGATTCAGGCCAGGTATTTCTCATGTGCTTTCTCCAGATCTTCAAGCTCTCCTTCTCCATTGTATGGGCTAGGTTTTCTACCTACAGCACCAACCTGATCATGCTGCTCCCTATTACCTTTGGGTAACATCTATGGCTGCTAAGATGCCTGCCAGATGGGTCCCTCTGCTTCTCTCTTGACTCTCCTCCCCCGTCCCAGCCTGGCTTTCAAACTCCAGCCACGCCGAGCTGTTCATGCTTCCGGGCACCTGCCCTTCCTTCTCTGCTTCTGTTCACCACTGCCCCACCCCACCCCAAGGATTCAGCCTGATGATGGTTGCCTATGCTGAGTAAACAGAAAGCAATACAATACAATGCTGGACCAAGCCACGAAAAAAGCTGTAGACTGATCTCTGAGTTTGGCTCACACTCCCTTAGAGTTGGGGCTCACAGCCAGACCCACCTGATGACAGGCTCCCTGATGACAGGCATGAGCTGAAAGGCAAGGAAGAACAAAAGATCAAGAGACAGCATCAGGATCATGGTGAGGCTGAGCAGGGAGGCCTAGCAGTGGAGGCCATAGTCCAAAGACCTGGGGGAAAGACCCCTTCTACTTCCTGTCCCCACAAGCCTTTGTCATCCCTGAGTGCAAGCAAACTGGGATCCAGCTGCCACTGCAGCACACTTCATAATTGCATAATCCGAGGCTCTGGATAAGAAGGGATGGCGGTGCTTAGCGCACCCACCCCACCCTCTCTGGGTGCCCATGTTGGCTTTGTTTGCTCTGGGCTCTTCTCTTTGTGTTTGTGTTTGTTGGAGCTGGGAAGGGTGAGGGGTTGTTTGTGTTTGCCTGGATACTCTTCTCTGAGTTGTTTGTCTTAGGCACCTTGCCTCCCTCTAGGCAAATAGAGTGGGGAGGGGTTACACTTTACTCTCTCTAGTCCCATGTCCTCCTGCAGTGCCCCCTGGCTGTCATGGGAACAAGGGGCCAGCTTTTCTGGAAGATCTTGGAATTTACTGGCTCCCACAGAATGGATGCCACGGGCCTGTTCCCTGCACCTGGGGTTTTCAGGCCCTTGGCTTTTACTTTGCCAGCTGCTCCTCACTTGGGGAACGGGAAGGGCTCCATTTCAGCTGGCAGATGCATGATGCTGGCTCTCATGCACTCTGGAGATGAGGGAGCTCAAATCTGGTGCTGCCGGCCTGGAATCCCAGCACGTAGGAGGCAGAGACAAGATCATAATGCAGGACAGTGTGGGCTAGAGTGAATTCAAAGGCCAACTTGGGCAACTTAATGAGATACTGTCTCAAAGTAAAAAGTAGATATGGGTTCATCATACAGTCCAGTGGTAGAGTGAGTCAGCTGGGGAGGTTATTGGTCTTTTGTATGCTGAGTGTTTTATGTGCTGGAGGTGAAGAGATGTAAACCTTTGTGGCATTTATACTCTAAGATGGCAGTTCTCAAGTTTCCTAAAGCTGTGACCCTTTAATACAGTTCCTCATGTTGTGGAGAACCCCCCCCCCCCATAAAATTATTTTGTTGTTACTTTATAACTGTAATTTTGTTACTGTTATGAATCATAATGTAAATATCTGATGTGCAGGATGGTCTTAGGCGACCCCTGTGGAAAGCTGTTCAGCCCCCAAAAGGGTTGCGACCCACAGGTTGAGAACCACTGATATAACAAGACAATAAAGAAATCATGAGATATACCCACCATGCCCACTAGCGATGAATGTCGGAAACTGGGTGCTGTGAGAAGCAACTGGAGCTGGGCTGGGGCTGGGGCTGTTTGACAAAAGGTACAAGGAACCCTGTCTAAGGTGTCATTTTACTGAAATTAGGATGGGATCTATGAGATGAATGAAAAGGAGGTGGCAAGGCCCAGGCGGAAGAGTAGGCTGGAAGGCATGGAAGAGGGTTAGTTCTGGGATGGAGAGGGAAGCAGAGTCAGGTCATGTGGGCCCACAGCCATGATGAGAGCTCTCTGCGTTCTATTCCGTCATGAATGCCCACCCCCCCTTTGCCCTGCACAAAGAGACATGGTGATGGAGGGTGTCAGGATTGTTCTGGTTGGCATGTGAAAAAGCCTAGGCGGGGGTGAGAGTAGAGGAAGATGTATTAGGTGGCTTGAGTTGGTGAGGGGTAATGGGTACCACACTGGTGTATGACCAGGCCAGCCATTCAGATCTTAAGTTCATCAAATGCCTTGCCTCTCATATGTTCTGTGAGGCACAGGATGGGTCCAGCCACTAAGGACTCAGCCTGATGTCAGAGGTTGAGTGTTACAGGCTCTTTGATCCAGAACGTATCTTCACTTCTTGCAGTTGATTAAGAACCTGTGGCTAGGGGCTGAAGAGATGGTTCAGAGGTTAAGAGCTCTGAATGCTCTTCCAGAGGACCCACGTTCAATTCCCACCACTTACATGGCAGTTCACAACGGTCTGTAACTCCAGTTCCATAGCAAAACGCCAATGCACATTAAAGAAAAAGAAAGAAATGAAGAAAGAAAGAAAGAAAAGAACCTGTGGCTAAAAGATACTGGGAGTGTAATCTCCTGGCATGAGGCTATTTTTGTGTGGGTTTACAAGACAATCTTCTTCAATGCCCCTCTAGGAAGCAGCTTAGTAGATATGATTATATTTAAAAGGCCTTAATGGCTAGTGGGGAAAGGCCAACGTAGTATGTCAGATGTCCAAGTGGCTTGTTGAGCCCTGTTCATTTCCTCCTTGAATTGTGTCTAGTCGCCTGGTTGGCTGACTCCATTGACTACAGCAGATAGATGGAGGAAGCGAGCCTCTGGCGGGGGGGGGGGGGGGGGGGGACCTTCCTGAGTAATCACTAGCTGCTTCAACTCCAGAGAAAGAGCCAGGCCAGTGCCCCATTCTGCTATCTACCCAGGTCAAGGGAGGTGACTCTTTTCTTTGCCCCAAGAAGCCTCCCAAACACCTGTTCCCCATGGGGTTCTGCAGCTGGAATTGCATAGAAGCCCCATGCTCATGACTGCCTTGCCACTTGAAGTGTCGGGGGGAACAGAAGGGAGGGTGTCAGGGAACTGAGACCCTGGCCCTAGCAAAAGTCAGATGAGCAAGTGTTCATAACATGAGGGCCAGCAAGCAGAAAGGCTGCTCTGCTTTGTTCCCAGCATTCCACTGGGCAAAGAAATACAGAGGCCCAGCTGTTTCTTCACAAAGGCAACAAGAGGTTAGAAGTGGGGGGCTGGAGAGATGGCTCAGGGGGTTAAGAACACACTGGCTATTCTTCCTGAGGTCCTGAGTTCAATTCCCAGCAACCACAAGGTGGTTCACAACCATCTATAATGATATCTGGCGCCCTCTTCTGGCATAAAGGCAGACATGCAGACAAAACACTGTATATGTAATAAATAAATCATAAGAAAAAGAGGTTAGAAGTGATGGGGTGGGATGCAGAAGAGTGAAGTCATGAGCAGATGCAGAGCCTTGGACTCATGGCTAAACTCTTTCCAAGATGGACCTTTCGGTGAATCGAAAATCAAAATCTCTCTCTCTCTCTCTCATAAACACGAGAGAGAGAGAGAGAGAGAGAGAGAGAGAGAGAGAGAGAGAGAGAGCGCGAGAGCGAGCACATGCATGTGATGGTGCCCTGTGGAGATCAGAGGACAACCTCAGGTGTTTGAGACCAGGTCTCTTGTCATTAATCACTTAACCACTGTGTAGGCCGGGCTGGCTGGCCTGTGGGCTTCTGGGAGTCTCTTCTATTTGAGTCCCATCTTGCAGTAACACGGCTTTCTGCATGGGTTCTGGGGAATTCAAACTCAAGTCTTCCTGATTCTGTGCAGACAGACACTTCACCCACAGAACCACACATTTCTCTTGCCTGAAACTTGGGTTTACTCTTCACTAGTGGGCTTATTAAAATAAAAGGAAGTGTCAGAATTTTCTCAATCAAGAGCAATATAGAGGGAATGGAGAGATGGCTCAGTGGTTAACAGAAGAGCTGCTTTTCCAGGGGACCTCAGCTTTAGGGATGTGATGATGTCCTCTGTTCTCCTCAGGCACCTGAACATGTCTTTCTCTCTCTCACACACAAAAAATTAAAAATACATTTTTTTTTTTTTTTTTTTGAGACAGGGTTTCTCTGTGTAGCCTTGGCTGTCCTAGAAATAGCTAGTCTTGAACTCACAGAGATCCACTTGCCTCTGCCTCTCAAGTGCTGGAATTAAAGGAGTGCAGTGATTGCCCGGCTTTAAAAATACGTTTTAAAAAAGGAATATAAATTCTGCTTAGCTTACAATGGGATTGTGCCTCAATAAACTCATGGTAAATAAGTTGGAAATACTGTGAGTTGAAAATGCAGTAAATACATATCACTTGTGACAGTATTCCAGTAACAGCAGCATCTTGTTTCCCTACATGACTGTGGCTGACCACTGCTCAGCATCCTAACAGTCTGGCTGCGTACTGGCAGGCCCGGAAAGGCCCCAAATTCACACTTCCCTGTAAGCTTCCATTCCCACACTGCAGCAGAGCTCTAAACCCCAGCCAACCATTGCTAGTCGTAGACCTTCCGTCCTGCATCTCAGTGGCGTTATAAAAGGTAGTAAAGGGACTGGGCACATGCCCTTTTGTTGTCATGGAGGTGCCGTGATACAGAATAAAATAAGTACCATACCCTACAAGTCTTTTCACATTGGGCAGTACCTGCATCTAGTCAGCATCACACATCACAGAGCATTCTGTGGCCCCAGGACTAGGGGGTGTCAACACAGGAAGGTTCTGGGCCTAGGAAGGTGGGAAATACTTGCTTACATAAGCCCAGCCTTTCAGTCTTTTAGTCTAGGTCCCCCAAGGCCTTACTCTGCTCATGTACCCCGGGATTCAGAGAGATCTCCAGTGAGCAGGATTCTTAGGATCCTGAACTGAAGAACATCTGAAAGAAGAGAAGGCAGGCAGGCTAGGCAAGAGCCCTGAAGGCTGTGGAAGCCATGGTGTCTGGTGAGTGGCTCTATATGGAAGACAGTGCTGAGGATCCTGGAGACTACAATGAGGTCTGAGAGTCAAGAATTCACACCTCTGCGATATCCTGAGTGGGAGGACAGGATGAAGAGGCCCTAGGAAGATGAATTGTGATGGTCTGGAGGCAGCTGGGAGAGACTGGATGGTTTTGAGAAAGTTCTGAGTGTGAAGGTGTGTGTTAGCAGTCCAGAACTGTAAGAACTCTGACAGACAGTCAAGAAAAGAAGAAAGGTTGATTTAACCCACAGTGTTGGAGCTCTCGGTTTCTGTAAAGGCAGCTGGTTCTGATGGGAGTATGTGACAGATGAATGCTGGTAGCCTGCAACCATGGAAGTGATTGACAGGAAGGGATTGGGGTCCTACCATTCCTTCAAGAAGACCACCTACCAGGCCCTGTGCCATAGAGGCTCCATCACCCCCACACCACAGTCTCGGGATCAAGCAGTTAACAGGCTAGTCTCTGGATGCCACTCTAGATCCAGATGATGACAGTAGCAATTAACAGATAGTGACAATGAGGTCCATACCACAACAGAATAGTCATATAAAAGGTGAAATTTTATCATCTGCAACAATATGCAGAGAAGTGGAAGCCTTCTGCTGAGTGAGGTAAGCCAGGCTTGGAAAGACCAATACTACGTAATCACATCTCTCTGTGGATTCTGCATGGTGTAGCTGCTGTGGTGCCGCAAGCCTGCAATCCTAACATGTGGGAGGCAGACACACGGCAGGTATTCAAGGTCATCCCGGGGCCACATGAGACCCTGCCATCCTAACATGTGGGAGGCAGACACACAGCAGGTATTCAAGGTCATCCCAGGGCCACATGAGACCCTGTCTCAAAACTACCATCCCAACCAAACAAACTGAAAGAATAAAAGGCATTTAAACCCCAAACAGAAGGGTGGCTGACAAAGGTTGAGGAGTTAGAGCAGGCGATGGCCACAGTGCACAGCCAGACAGAGAATGATGAGCATTATTATTAGTAGTATTTAAATATTTCACTCTGTTGTAAGTACAGTAAATAATAATTATAATAAAATTATACATTTCAAAAATCACCAAATTTCAAATATCCTCATGAGACAGCGATGACCATCTGAGGCAATAGTTATGCTAACTAGTTCCACCTTGGATTCATAAATCACATCACTCTGTGCTCTATGCGTAGATATGAGTATAATTTGTCAACTTAGGAAAAATGAAAGACGGAAACAGCCAGCTGCTGTAGCGTCTGCTAGCTCATGGAAGAAGGAGGCCAGTGCTGAACCCTGTAGACTTGGGATGCTGAGTGACACCAGGACACACGCTCCTGTTCTTCTAACTGTTTTATTGCAGGAGGAGGAGAACCAGCACACTTTACAGACTTAAAGGCTGTGACAAACCATAGACGCCCTTTGCAGACATCCCCATTCCCTATGACCGCAGTAAACGGCCAGGACACAGCCAGGAGGTAATGTCGCCACAGGCAGAAAGAGGTACCAGGCACATGATCTGCAGTCACTCTAGATGCCACCCCACCACACCCCATTTCTCAACCTCTCTCTCTCTCTTTTTTTTAAGGGTGGGGAGGGAGGGCTTGAGATCAAACCCCCTGCCCAGAGCACGGCTAAGCAAGTGTTCTCCACCTTTGGGCCACAACTCAAGCCTTCTACATTTTTGAGAGCACAGTCCAAATTCAAGAACTGTTTTCATGTGGCTTAAACCCCTTGAGGAAATCCTGACAGGGCACAGCATCCTGGGAGACCGAGGAACTCAAACACCCTGCCAAGCGCCACAGCTTTAAGGCAACAGGCCTCTCTGTGGACCTGGAGAAGCACACAGAAGGCGGATGACTTAGAGATGACTTCATTTTGTATCAGAGGCCATGAATCCCCAGAACTGGACCCATGGCCACGAGGAGCCCAAATGGCCCTCTTTGAATACCACTGGACACACAGAGGTGAACTTCCGGACTCAGGAGACACCAGAGCGGAAATGCTGTTTACACAAAAGTGATAAGAATGGGCACAGAGTGGCTGGCTACTGGCCCAGCTTGCTCTCTCTCCCATTCAGTCCCAAGAAGGCCATCAGTAAAATCCAGACAGCCACAGCACAGCTATAGTGGTACTGTGGTGGGCTCAGTGCCTGAGGGGGTTCTGGGATTATGCCAAGTGCCGCCCTTCCAGAAAGCTCAGACCATGCCTATACTTCAAAGTGAGCAAGTGATGAAGACACTTTGTATTTCCAGGTGTTTCTGAAGTCCTGATGTGGTGGGAGTGATGGAGTGATGGGGGGTGATGGTAGGTGGTGGCAGTGCAGCCTGGGATGCTGCAGGCAACCGTTCGGAATCCTCACTCCCGATGTGCAGGCCGTGCTGGGTGTTCCGTAACTTGAGGGACTATGTGGTTGAGAATGCTGGGAGGAGAGAGCTAGTCAGGCCCCATCTCCATGGCAGAGAAGGGGTGCCGTAGCCACAGTATGTGTTCTTCTGAGGCAGCCTCAGGATCTAGAACTACAGAGGCTGGGTTACAAGCACCCACCTGTTTGACCAATGGCCACTGTGGTCTTCAGGTGGTGAGTATGTGTGCATGTGTGTGTGTGTCGGGAGGGGGAAGCTGTGCATGTACATCATGTGGGCGGGAGAACACGGGGCTGGAGGGAAAGACGTATAAAGACCTTTGAGGAGAAAACCATTCTCTTGGTATTGACGTGCTCTGCCAGTCCCTTTCTCATCCAGGAGGCAGTCTGGATAGTAACATAAAAAGAACTGTTAAGTGACAACACAGCACCGGTTGATCTGCCCCCATCCATCCATTTCTCCTTCTGTATGCCAGCGTCACCACAGTACGCTCCCTACCGGCGCAGGGCAGTGCTGTGTGTCTGTCTGCACGTGTCTGCTCTCACGCTCCCCACATGTCAGCTAGCGTTCAGCTTGGAGCCTCTCCCTTGTTCCCCTCTCCATCTGGCTGCTGCTTACAGGTGAGCATGAGCAACAACAGCAGGGGCAGGTGCCACAGGCTGCAGAAGAACAGTTTCCTTGAGCTCCGGCGGTCTGCGTCCACGTAGAAGCGGAAGCCGAGGTAGGAAATGTACAGGTTGATGGGGAGGGAGATGATGGGGAAGGCCCATGTGGTGATGTCCAGGGCGGGGGCAGCAGTCGACAGAGCAATCAGGGCCAGGCAATGGCGCAGCGCCACGCGCCGGCAGAGGGCTGGGTGGGTGACGGACATCATGCAGTAGCCTCCTCGGGAGTAGTCTTCACGGAGGCCCCAGCTCAGAGCGTTGAAGTGGGGGAACTGCCAGGAGTACAGGATCCCTCCCAGAAGAAGTGCTCCTGTGCAGAGGTGTGGGGAGAAAGGGGAACAGTCAGGTGCCAGCAGAGATTTCCAAAGGCAGGTTCTCCTGATCCTAAAGTCTTGCTGACCTTTGGAGGCCTGTATCCAGGTGACCAGCGACTCCTATCTCAGCCCTTCTAGCCTAGTGAGCTTCCTATTGCTGTGATAGGACATCAGGACCACAGGCAGCATCAGGAAGAAAGGGCTTATTTCTGCTCACAATTCTCATGTAGTCTGTCCCTGAGGGAAGGTGGGGCAGGAACACAAGGAGGAGCCTGGAGGAGGAAATGAATGGAGAAGAGACAATGGAGGAATGATGCTTAGTGGTTTCCTCAGCCTGCTTTCTTCTATAATCCAGGAGGACTGCCTCCCTAGAGGTGTCACTGCTCCCTACCATATGAATCATGAATAATAATAATAAAAAAGAAGCCCCAACAGAACTGCCTACAGGCTAAACTGGTGGAGTTGTTTCTCACTTGTGGCGCCTCTTCCCAGATATCCTATGTTGTGCCAACTTGACGGAAAACTATGCAGGACACCTTTGCTCTCCTGGGTCTCACTCAGCCTGGTAGGCAGGTTGTGAGGTGGGGGTCCTCTCAGACATTCCTCTGCCTTAGGTGGGATGGGGAGGGAGGGCTGTGCTGCTGCCGGGTACTTAGTGGGTTAGTGCTTCCTGCCACCTGCCCCTCAGGTTCCCCAACACTGTGACATTAGGGACTGAGTCCAGTCCTGACTCTAGCTTGGAATCCATAGCCAGGACATGGCCATGGGAGCAGCGTCACCACATGGAGGCCACTCAGGCCTGCTGGCCTTTCCTCCTGGGTAAAGTTCACTTCCCTGTTCACACCGGTGCAGAACTGAACATGTCTGACTTCTTCTATCTGTGCACCTTCTTCACCAGTGGACAACCCGGGTTCCCAGGACACCATTCCCCAGAGCCCAGCACAGTGACATTAAGAAGGAGACACCAACACAGAGTGTGTTAATGGGGCTTGAAATAGGACAATGCATAAAGGTGATGTGACTGCTCAGAGAGGGCCTTCTTCTGAGCAGATTCAGGCCATGACCCAGCTAGCTGGCGGCAAACACCCTCTGGTCCTGGAATAGTCCCAGGGTATCTGGAACAGCAGAGGCTAGAGTGGGGAGAGCAGAGCTGTAAGGGTGGGCCGGACAGGCATCTGTAACCTGGGATAAGGAGTGGCATCTCCCCACAGCACAGTGAGAATGGACTCAGGGGGCTGTGAGGAAGCAGAGGGTTAGGAAGAGAGCAGGGTGCTGGGCACCCATGGATGTGTGCATGACAGAGAAATGGAGCCTTATTCTTGGTCATTTTTAGGTTGGCCATGATTATTTGACACCCTAGCCAGAATGCATTGTGGCTATTAGACGCAGGTATGATGGAGATGAACTACACATGCTCACCCAACCTACAAGTTATTTACCATCACCTTACAAAATGAGGAGGTTTATCACAGTTCCCTTTATCTAAGGCTTCAACTGCAGTCCAGAAATATTCAATGGAAAATTAGAGAAATAACTATTTATACATTTTTTATTATTTTATGGGTATGGGTGTTCTGTCTGTCTGTCTGCATGTATGTCTGTGTACTACTTGCATGCCTGGTACCCATGGAGGCCAGAAGAAGCCATCAGAGCCCCTGGGACTGGGGTTACAGCTGGTTGTGGGAAGTTCCAGATGGTTGTGAGCTTCTATGTGGGAGCTGGGAATCAAATTCAGGTCCTCTGGAAAAGTAGCCAGCACTCTTAACTGGGGAGCCATGTCTCCAGCCCAATAATTACTCAGTTTTAAAGTGTGTGTGTCTCTGAGCAGTGTAATGAAGCCACCTTGCACAGTCCGTTTCTACCTTGCCTAGGATGTGAAGCATCACTTCGTCCAGTGTGCTCACAATGTCTAAACTACCTTCCCACTAAGCACTTAGCAGTTAATCTCAGCAGGTATCCTGACTAAGGTATGGTAGGCATGATCTGAGGCTTCAGACAGCATCCTGGGTTACTGGGGGTTCTTAGAAGCATTTCAAGGGGGACAGGGATAACTGAAATCAGTATGGCCCAGTGATTCTTGGCAGTACTGCATGCAACCAGATTGGGGTGGGGGTGAGGCAGCTGGGATTGGTATGGCCTGGTGATTGACACCTGGCACTATTGCATGCAATCAGATACATGCTTTAGGAAATTGTTGCTATATAGGCTGCCCAGTAGTCCTCTTCCCATATGAGGGATACCTAGGGGGCAGGCTTGTTGGAAATAACAACAGAGGCACTTTCTAGTTCATTAAGATAAGAGTCCCTGGTACCTGTTTCAGTGATAAACATAGGACACTTATTTTAACAGGAAGTCCTCTTGGGAAATTAGAAGGCAGGGAGGGAAGGCTGGGCCACCTAGCAGCAGCCAAAGGAGCAAATGGTGATGGACCTAGACTTCTTTGTGTTTTGATAGAAAATACAGCTAACTCTGTGACTGTTAGATGGAGAGAGTTTCAGGGCGCAGGGTGACTTTAAGGCTCCTGAACACATGTGGGAAAGCCCTAATAGAGCTCATGAGTCTCCTTGGACCTGAGTATGGTATGCAGTCATGGGGTGTGGGTATGACAAGAAGTGTCTGTCTTGTCAAGAAAAGCTTACTGTGGCAAGAGACACAGGGCGTGAGTAAGGAGAGGCAGGAGGAGTGGGGGGCGGGGATGGTAAAGCTCAGAGCTCCAGGTGGGTTTTATTCTAGAAATGACTGAAAAAGAACAAACTGGACATGGTTAAAACGGCAGCTGCGATGGGGACTCTTTCCTTAGGCACCCCTTCTTCCCCCCAACTTTGGTGTGCTAACTGCTGCAGGAGTCTGTGTTGTGCAACAGAAAACTTTGGCTGTGCTTCTACTCTGAACCAGAGAGCTGGGGCAGAATCTCAGTTGTTTTTGCGAGGAAACTGGTATGGGTTTGCCTCATGTCTCCAATGAAATCACTTTAGGATCCACAGCTTAATGGACTGCAGTCAGAAAACCACCCACAGTCCCGCCTGATGTGCTTCAATTGCTTCTGCTCCCAGAAGGGAAGGCAAACAATCGCTTTCTTCATCAAGATAAGGTGAGTTGGGGCAGGAAGGCCTGAGTCAGCTCAGGGCTGTGGTGGGGCCCACCTTCCGGGTGGGGTGAACAAAGCACCAGGCTGGAGAATTCAAAGCACCCTCTCTGCACATCCCCTTGGCCTCACTCCCCCAAAGACGCCCATTTTTATTGGGCCTGTCTTTCCTGACAGCAGATACCAACTGCCTGCCGGAGATTGTCTGCTCTTGGGGGCAGGGGAGTGGGGGAAATCTTCCTCTGTTGGGCTCGGGCCAGGGCCAGCCAAGGAGACAAGACAAACAGAGTTACAGTGTATGGTGAGTAATACCTCAGGGACAGCCAGGACACACACAGAAGACACCTCACTTGGCCTGGGGGAGTGCAGGACGGCCCTGGAAGAGGTACTTTACAGAGCAAGCTGTAACTCAGCAATTCTCTGATTCGCTTCCTTTTCACCTTTTGGCTTTTGGAGACAGGGTCCCATTCTCAGCCCAGGCTAGGCTGGAGTTCTCTATGTAGCCCAGGTGGCCTCACACTCAAAGCAATCCTTCTGCTTTAGCTCCTGAGTGTCAGGATTCCAAGCCCATGCCACTATGCCTGGCCTCTGCTTCTTTTTACATGAGTGTTCTCATTTTCTTAGACCTCCCTGGGAGAAACATCCACTTTCTTCCCTCTACCACAGCAGAAATCCATGGGGCAGCTGTGCATCTAGAGTGGGCATGGTTCCCTAGGACAGGGACTCCTGAGACTGATGCTCAGTGCTGGCAGCACCAGAGCATATCCAGGCACCCAGCACGTTACTACTCCCTTGCTTCTGTGGAAGAAAGAAGAGCGTCAGCAGTGCATGCATGGACAGCAGGAGAGAATGCTAGCCCAACCAGAGTCCTGACCTCATCAGCATCTCCCCAGCGACACTTGGGAGAGTTTTCAGCTCCCTTCAAAACTCCCATTTATCATTTCTATTAAAGAGAGAGAGAGAGAGAGAGAGAGAGAGAGAGAGAGAGAGAGAGAGAGAGAGAGAGAGATGGGAAGCCTCTTCCCCTTTTCCACCTCTGCCCAAGCCTAGAAATGCTCTTCTATCACTGTTGGCAAAGAAAGCTCAACAATCCAGCTGCACAGTACCTTCCCAGAAAGGAGAGGGGTCCTCAAGTAGGAGCACTGACCTCAGGGATGATTCCTTTTGGGGATGCCTGCTGGGTACCTACTGTCCTTACTGAAGCCCATTCACTGGCATTCACCATCCACACATGGCCTTGGTAAGGATAAGAACCCCGCTGCAGTGCTAGTTGGGGTTGGGTTTGGTCCTACAGGCTCCTTTCTAAATGTGTCCCATGAAGCTCATCTGTTCCATGGCTGGTCAGACTGGTGCTTTCGGGGTCGGACAGTTGCGGAAGCTGGTGGAAGCAGAGCCGTCCCTGAGCTTCATGGTCACAGGTTTTAAAAGCCTTTCTTTTGAGGACTAACACAAAGGCGCTTGTGAAGTGGTCGGCCTCACTGCAATAGACTTGTATGGAGAGGCAGATAAAGGGAGCAGGAAGTGCGGCCAGTTTATCAACTGCACAGGAGAGACAAAAGGGCAGCTTAAAGGTCCTCTGGAAACAGGAGGAAGAGTGGGCATTTGCGACTTGGAGAATTCTTTGCAAGGCACTTGGGAATGATGAAGAGGATGTGTGGCAGGAGTTTGAAGGTTCTCTCTAACCTTGTGTGCATTCTACCTTCAAGCACAGATATCTGGAGAAGCTGCATTTGAAGGGGGAAAAGTACAAAGCTTTGACCCTTCTCTAACTACCCCTAGAAGTTTGAGGGCCACAGATTCTCTCTGGAATTCAAACTCCCCTTTGCTCACATCCTCCAGTCTTCCCTGTCATCACCAATGCTAATTCTAGGGCATTCTGCACCAGGCCTGTGTACATCTGAGGCTGTCTAGCCAAGGCCTGCTCTGTCATCTCATCCAGGAGGCCCTGGCATGGCACCCTAACCCTAGTACCACTCACAGTCAACATGATATCAATGAGAGTTGAACCAACACAGCTAGTCTGCAATTATACTTGCAGATGCTGATGATGCTACAGCATCAAAACACACTTACAGCCACTCTCTTTCTCAGCCTTTTTTTCTGTTTGAGTGTTGGCCACTAGGTAAAGTACTAAATATTGTTTGCTAGTATTCCCACAAAAGTCTTCCTTGTTTTGTCTTTTAAAGAGCATTTAATGATGGTTGTGGTGGTGCAAGCCTTTAACCTCAGGACCCAGGAGAGAGAGGCTGGCCTGGTCCACACAGTGAAACTCTGTCCCACCTCTACCCTCCCCCTAAAAGAAGGAAAAAGAGAAGCTGTTTATTTTAGTTTAAGTTGTGCTCTAGACCACTTACGGTAACATCTTACAGGAACAGACACTCATTTTTGAGCCTGACTCAAGCAGAGGCAGGATTTTAAAGGAAATCTCTACAAATGCTTGGGCTCAACAGTACTGGGTAGTTAGTAAACCTTTCATACATATTTGTTGAATAAACGAGTGAATGAATCCCCTCTGGCTCGGTTCTCTCATCTGGGACTAAAGGAGGTAAATAAAGTAGAAAGGGGGTTAAGGTTTTGCAGTTTACCAGGCAAGAGGCTAAAACAACTCACTCTTTTTGTTACTAAAGCCATCCATCTGCCAAGTGTCACCTCCTGATAAGAGCCCATTTCTGAGTCCTCATTTGTAACTGAATGTTGGCTGACATAATTAATGTTTACCACACAACACCTGAATTACAAACCAGACTGACAATCAACTCTAAAAGACTGCTATGATCCTCAGATCATCACCCAGGCAGAGACTGCAGTGAAGACACCCAAGACAAGGGGTTTCTTTAGATTCAGGAAAATGACAACACAGGATCCCAGCATCTCTAGGAAATGGGGTGATGCAGGGAGGTGGTATTGGAGAGGAGGAGGGAAGGGGGCAGGGAGCAAGTCTGAGATAAACAGTCTCTGGAGATAAACATTGCTAAGAGGCCTAATGTGCATGGCTCCAGGCCGCTGTCTGGGGGCCGGAATGTCAGCTGCCAGCCACTTATCTGACCAGCTCCCCAGGGACTCCTTCACCAGGGCTCCAGCAGGTCACTTCTGTCCTAGCCATCCCTGCCCTGCTGTGCTTAGCTCCTAGGGCAGCACCAGGTTAGCTCCACCAGCAGCCAATGCAGAGCATTTGTGATGTTTCCTGCTAACAGCATTTACTCTTTAAAAAGTTAATAAAATAAAGGCAGAATAATTAGGTAGGTGGGAGGAAAGGCCACCTCTGAGGCCCAGGGGAGATTGGGCACAGGTAAAATCCCATCACAATAGCTCAGTCTGTAGACAGAAGGGGGCTTTGTAAAAGGCAGGCATTTCCCGCCAACAGAAGCAGTTGGCTGCTGCGCCCTGCCTGCCTTGATATGACAGCTAGGAACAAAGCCCTGGGCTGTGTGACTGGGAGAGAGGCGAGTGGTTTCCAGTCCTCCGTGCAGCTATAAAATAGCAAGTATCAAGAACAACTGACGTCTGTTCAGCTTTCACGATGCCTGCCTGCTAATGTGCTTAATCCTCTTCACCAGCCCCAAATCCCACCTCGCTTGTCCTGTGATGGACAACGGCTGGGTAGACCCAAAGCCTGCCAGGGACCTTCCTGACTGGGGCACCCTCAAAACAAATTCTTTTCCACCATCTGGTCCAAAAAAAAAAAAAAAAAAAGTCAAAGGACTTGTGGGAAATGACTCGGCATTCCATGGGACACACTCCCTCCGGTGCTTCTTGTCCCTACAGGCGAGACGGGAGGCCAGGGATGCACTTCAGTACCCAGCAGCCTATGAAGGGCATCGCCCAGCCCTGTGGCCAGCACAGACCCTAGGGAGGAGGCAGTCTTCTGGACACGGTCCTTGCCCTTTCTCTGTGGGTTACCATGACATACAGGCTCTCTCCACACCTGCTGTTTTCTTCATGCACTCCCTCCAGGTAGGTCACAGGACTTACACATCATGTCAAGTATGGCTGAGAAGCTTCCTCTCCAATCTTGACCTCTAGCCACTGAGCCCACCTAAGCTTTCGCTGAGGGAGACATGGTCAGGAACACTAAAATGTCACTGCTAGCTACCGTGGGCACTGGTCCCTGGGAGGTGGGGTGAGTGACAAAGGAATGGAAAACAGTCAGTCAATCTGCCTGCCTCCAAACAGCCCCTGTCATCCCCCACTTCTTGGTATTACAAGTTGCTCTTTCAAAGGGTGATCAGACCAACGATGCACTAAAATACTGGTAAGATGAGATACTGAGAGGGAGGATGAGGGGCAGGCCTAGGATGGGGAGAGCCTCGGAAGAAAGGGCAGAGTGTGAGGGGGAGGGTGTTGGAGGAGAGAGAAGGCACATGGGCCTAGGGCAGCAGTGCAGGCAGGCTCTACAAACTCCCTGACTTCCGGTACTGCAGGGGGACATGCTGCATACCGCTCTGTAAATAACCCCAACTCCAGACCCTGGTGCGTTAGCTGGCTCAATTGCCCATGGTTCTTTACCACCTTTGACCAGTATCAGTTCCTCTGCGGGCAGTCATTGTGGGTCCCGTCTCTGCCCACACAGCATCACTCCAGCTCTCAACTAATACATACACTCGCAATCCTTTAACTGGACTGGCCTCTGAAGTCTTCTAGAACTCATCTGGGCTGGTGGTGGTGGTGAGCCCATGCCCCAAGAAGACACTCTGCTAAGGCTTGTCCATCACTAAGTAATGTATGCCTGCTTCTCCTAGGAGAAGCTCAGATATGATTTCCATGAGGACAGGAGTTTTAGTCAGTCTTGCATCTCTCAAAGCCAAGCCCACAGTAGGCTCTCAACACCTGCACCATGAAGTGACTATGGGCACTAGTCTGTTCAGATGGCAGCCTGGCAGGGCCTGGTCCGGACTGTGCAGCTGGGTGAGCAGTCTTCCAGCTGCTCCTGCTTTATTGATGTGACATCCACTTCATCTCTCAACTCCTCTTTCTGTCACTCACAGCTCAGTGTGGCGTTCCTAAGCCTGCCACTCCTGACTTCTGAAGTCACTACTCTGTGAGGTTCAAAGATCACATGGTCTGGAGTACTATAGAAGGAAGGAAAGCGTTTGCCACTTCCCCCCCTCAGAATAGCTTTCCCACCCATCCAAATCTCCTAAGATGAGAACCCTGGCAGTCACCAACCTCTGTAGACAACACGCTTGAACAAACATCAACCCCACTCTCTAGGTATTTCGGAGGTCCTTAAGGCTAGGACTCTTCTGGATTCTGTCTTTGTGAATTTTTTTTCTCCTTTTTTCCTTTGTCTTTGTGAATTTGAAGAGTGTGGTTCCTGAAAACTTGTTACATGTGACAGTCTCAGACTGTCGGAGCCACATGCTCAGAAGCCCGGCAACATCTGGGAGAAATGGATGGGCACTGAGCCTGAGAATCAGTGCTTTGGTTTAGCAAGACAGGAACAGGTCCACACGGCAGCCATTATTAAAGGGCACACACATCAAGGAGTGAGCACGGCTTCAGAAAGAGAGTCTTTGCTTCTAGACAGTGCTTTCTGGGTGAACTTTTTATTTTCTTCCCCAAACAGGGTTTCTCTGTGTAGTTTTGGTTAAAATTTCTTTCTTTCTTTCTTCCTTCCTTCCTTCCTTCCTTCCTTCCTTCCTTCCTTCCTTCCTTCCTTCCTTCCTTCCTCTCCTTCTCTCCCTTCCTCCCTCCCTCCCTCTCTCTTTCTTTCTTTCTTCTCTTCTCTTTCTTTCTTTCGTTTTTTCTGAGTGAACCTCCTACTGACAGAATCTCTGTCACCTTCACATTGATGTGACACTGAGGATAAACAAAAGCTGTACTGGAGTTCACAACTCAAGCCAGAGTCTGCCTGGTCACTTCGGACCTGAGCAGGAGGCCCTGGCCCCTGCAGGGATGCATTCCCAATGACCCACCCACTTTATCCAACTCCGTTCCACTTTCTCTTAAAGCTCCCACCACATCTCAATGTTGTTGGCCACTGGCACCCAAGCCTTCAACCTTAAGCACTCTGAGGGACATGTCAGGTCCAAACCTCTAACAAAACGTTCTGCTCTGTGCGGTCAGTATGGCAGCTACCAACCAAATGTGGCTCTGGACACCTGAATGGATAGCTAGTGGGACTGAGGTCATTTAAGTTTATTTGATTTAAAAATTAAACAGCCACCCAAGGCTAGTAGCTAACCATCCTCAACAGGGCAGTTCTAGAAGGTAACTAAACTGCAGTAAGTTACATTCAACTTCGTTCCTAAGATGCAGCAATAACTATATTTTGTAACACATTCTCTCAGACTCCATTCTCTGGAAGAGAAGACAGCTACTGGTTGATTTGTTCATTCTGACCTTGGCTCTGTCTGACGAACACTGTGAACTTCCATAGACAGGGCTATTGCTACCCTTTCTGTTCAAACTTCTTGAGGGTTAGGTACACGATGAACCTTTCTCCTTTTTGAAAGTGTTTTGCTAAGGTTGGCCTCAAACGTCCCCTGAGCAGAAGTCAGTGTTGGAGAGCTGACAGGGGAACTCCTCTGGGTGGTTTCAGAAATCTGTTTCATACCAGGTTCTATTTCATTTCCAGATGGCTGCATACTCTTTATCTGTGAACAAGGTATGCCTGGCCCCTCGGCCACCCATCATTAACAAGTCTGTGTATAATGAACTTTGGGTTATAGAAAGACCATGTTGAACTCACATCACCAGGCTTGGTGGCAAACGCCTGTACCTGACGGCTCAGTTGCTGGGCTCTTAACTCTGGATGCCCCAGCTCCTATAACTTCTTTCTCATATAAATGACCTAATCTGGTGTGGCAGCACAGGTTAGACCCCAGTAACAACTCATCTGTCCTCAGAACTCCTCCACAGGAGAGACCGTCATCTGATACAAGTGAGAGACCAGAACACCGGGAGAAAGGGCCAAGCTCAAGTTCGAGGTCGGCAGCAAACAGGGGCTCAGCTCTGGCTCTGCAGCCCTTTGCTTCTGTTGCCTCCCACGTGGATGAAGCTCAAGCTTCGTTTATCACAGAGCAAAGGAGAACACAAGCTTTAGAATGGTGTATTTGTATATTCATTAAAACCCACCACTTACAGGATATTAAAACCATTCTAGGAGACGATCATGGCAAAGGTGTAATCACATTTGTGCGTTTGCCAAATCAGAGTGTATGAGCTTTTATGAAAAGTTTCAGAAATGTGGCTTACAGGGCAACGGTTTATGGCCAACTGCCTTTTGATCTCTCATGTGAAAAATATGTACTTACATATATTGCAGGAAACCTCACCACTTCCTTCCTAAGTGTTGGTCAAAACACTAATTACTTGACTAATCAGACTGTGACGCTCTCCTCACAGATGGTAAAATGAGCTGTTTTCACCCCACAAATCTAGCTGTGACATACCACCAAAAAATGGAGGCTCATTGAATGGTTTCACTGTAGACAGCGTGAACAATTTACGCAAATCACGTAAAAGTAACCGAGGAGCTAATGAAGATAATCTGTCCTTTCACAAGGGAAAATGAGCCTATTTCAGGGAAGGAAGGAGGCTTCTCGGCCAGGTGACATGGCTTTAACAGGGAACAGGAGGCCAGTCCCACATCCCTTCCCCACAGACTGGGCCTTTCATGTGAGCTGGTTTGATCACTGTTTTCAGGGCTTTCCCTCACGTTACCTTCAGTCAAAGGCCGAGGAAGCACTGCCTCCTGTTTCCTCTGAGGCCTTCCCTATGTCGACCATGCCAGGACGCCACGGGGCCCCTTCCACTCAGGACTGCCCCCTCAACACATTTGCCATTAGAGTAAAATGGAACTGCAAGAAGCCCCATGGAGCCCCTGAGTGGAGAGTGCTGAGTTCACTTGGAAGACTCACGAGCTCTGGCCTCTGGCACTCACAACCCTGTCTGTCGAGGAAGGCCACAGTGTTGCACCAGGAGACACTCACCAGCATCAAGGCTTCCCGTTGCGGCCGTCCAGCCCATGACAGGTGGGATGGCTCCAACCACCGCTCCAACCCAGGTGTTGGCGATGCTGATTCTCTTCAGCGGTGTGTAACAACAGGTGTAGAGGAAAATGTTGAAGACCCCCAGGGCCCCTGTGAGTGGGTTCACTCCCCAGGTCAGAAGGGCCACTCCTGGCACAGCACAACAGGTGGCAAAGGACACAGCTAGCAGCGGGCTGGAAGAGAGCAGAGGACACAGTGAACACGTTTGCTCCACTCAGCTCTGGCCTGCCGCCCAGGCCACACTAGTGAGCCAGCGTCCACATCCACTGAAGATGATGGGACCCTTCTTCCCAGTTGTGGGGAGTCCTTCGGAGACTGTAAAGAAGCTCAGGGAGGAGGCGGACCTCCTTGCACTCATCTGCAGGTCTCCGTCACTCATTTCTTCTTATAGAGTTGAAGTGAGGGCTTACACAGGGCTGCTTTTCGGGGTTCTGTTCTGTTGCTAAATAAGGGACAGATGTAAACAATAATCCAAGTTTTGGACAAAAAACAGGGCCCCTTCTGGAAGCCATTCTACTCATTGGCTTGTACTTTCAAGTGTTACCAAATCAATGATACCAAACAGCCATGTCTGCTCCAGGGAATCTGCATGACATGATCTTCAGTAAATTACAGGCTTAAGGCCCTGGAGTCCTGTGACAACAATCAACACCCGGGGCTGGTGCAAACTGCCAATGATGTCACTTGGTTTGTGGCTATGACTGTCAACAAGAGGTCACAGAGGGCTATGTGTGGAAAAGAACACTCTACAGTGTGAAAGACTGAGTCTAGAAAAGTATGACCTCCTGGTTCCTGCTTACATACAGTTATTTTTTTCCTTAGGGAATCAATGTAGGTCACTCAAGACCATGCTTTCTCTGAAAAATCTACAATTCAACTCCCAAGAAAAGCATGTTTGCAGTGTCCCAGGCCCACTCAACTATAGGGTCTACAGAATGCTTCATGAGAAGTCCTAATCACCAGTAGCTTCTAGGAGGTTCTGGTTTTAAAAATGTCATTTCTCCAAGGGAGGCAATCACTTGAGATAACACCCTACTGTCGCTCCCACTGAGGAGAGGTGCTCTGGACTGTGAGTTGGGCTCTCTAAGGAGGACTAACTTGCAGAATGATGCTGAGTTTGAACTCAGCCTCCCCCACCCAACCCCAGAGGAGATGGGAAGTGGAGAAGCAGAATGGCCCAGCAGCTCAACTGTGATACCAGAACCTTAGAGCTGGGCACTCTGACTCTCACTTACCTGGCCCTCTCTCCACCCAGGGGCTGTGGTCTGCCCTGCCGGGAAGGCGAAACAGAGCAGAATGGGGTTCTGAGGAAAGTGGGAACACACATGGATGCCATTGCCAGGTGGCTATCACTAGGACCTGAGTGCGTGTACATCGCCCTGTCCCCTGGCCACTCTTTGGAACCCACTGCCAATGACGTCTGAAACACGCAGGCACCCTCCATCTTTTCTTCCATTTTGTCTGTCCCTCACTCCCATCGCAACAACTGCCCTCTCTGTGACCTGCTGTTCCTGCCCCTGCTGGGGACACATACAGGTCAGACCATTTCAAGAGGATGGTTTACTATCGCAGCACCCGCAGACTTCATCTCTAGCCGGTGTCTCCTGCCACCTGGAACTCACTGCCCACCAGCCATGTGACAGATGCCCCCCCTTGTCACCCAGCAGTGACAAAAGCTCAGGTTACCCGCCCCCCCATCCTCTTTCAGGACGGGCTGCCCTCTTGGTTTCTAAAGACGCCCTCAGCACTTCTGCTCATTTCCTGCAAATCTCTTTCAGTTTTGAGTATTTATTTTGTGCCCGGTATTTGAAGTGGCCGGAAGAGTCAGATCCCCTGAAGCTGGAAATGGCTGTGAACTAGGTGGCTGCTGGGAACTGAACCAGGGTCCTCAGCAAAAGTGCTGGCAGTTCCTAACTGTTGAGTCATCCTACATCCTCTCTACATCTTCCCTCCTTCATTTATTAAATCTTACTGTCACCCTACTCCACACATCCTCAAACAGATGTTGTTTCTGTCTCCTCAAGGAGATCCTGCCATGCATGCACACCATCTTCAAGGGAAGACCTGAATTGGACACACACCTCCACCTCCTCCACCCCGCATTCCCCATGTGCCTTTACCCCTCAGTTTCATTCCTGAAACAGACTTCTCTAAGGCTGGGGCAAGCACTGACTGACTTGGAACCGCCTGGAATTCTCCAGATGAAAGATTAGGAAGCTGCCTAGGTGTTATCACACATGCCGAGAAAGGAGAACGGAGGTGGTACAAACCATGTAAGCATTCGAACTGTAAGGTAGTTTCCCGTTTATGAGAACAGGTCTTCCCATACATGGGACTCCAAAAAGCTAGTTTTATTTGGGGTGGGAAAAAAATGTGGCTCATAAACATATTTATTTTTCCTGAATTGGCCCTTGTGTTTAGAAGAAACAAAAAAAAAAAAAAAAAAAAAAAAAGGAAGAAGAAGAGGGTTGTTCCAGTCGCCAAGGGCCGGGAAGCGGTTGGGTTCAGGGTGTTAGTACTATGAAAAGCCCTTTCAGAGAAGCACACATGAATCTAATTTGTTAAGATAGGCAATTTGGGGTGGAAGTTTAGTTTCTGACCTGTGTTAGAATCACAGAAAATCAGGAGGCTTGATCTTGGCATCTAAATCAATGTGCTCAGGGGCATGAATGAAAACCAAGCAGGCTGGCAGGCTTTGCAAAGAATGAAGACATTTACCCAGCATGCCCTGTGAGCCCAGCACCAGGACAGAGTGCCCCAAGTGGCAAACTTCAGAGCGTCCTCAGGCTCATTAGCCTGTTGTGTTTCATTTTTGCTAAAATTCTTATTGTAAATGTAATACACATTCAATTCAGAAAATTTGCAACTATAAAAATAAAAAAAAAGAATTTCTAAATTACTCTGAGACAAATATGGTTTATGTCTCTCTGGCCTTTTCCTGTGCTACAGTTACTTTAAGAATAAATACATACCCAATTTTGGTCTCGCTACATCCTTAATTTCCATAAAATCTTCAGATTCCGCAGGTCACTACCTGGTTTACATCATCATACACAGCTACAAAGCAGCTTATTCTATGGATATATGACAATTAACTTAATCAACATACTCTTTCTGGACACAATATTGCTACTGTCTTAAAAACTCAGATGATGCTGGGATGAATTTCTTATGGAGACTCCTGCTCATGGCTCCACTTAGGAGACATTCTTAGATATGAACCCACTGAGCTAGATAGTATGCACTGCTCTGTTGTTTTAGGGCCGCCAGGCTCGGCTGTGGATATGTACATCTTAAAGGTGCCAGTCTGGACTGCACAGCCGCCACTCCCAGCAGCGACACAGAAGAGAGCATCCACCTTCATCTACACTAACACTGCGGAGATGGCACTAGAAATGAAGCAAGACCAAGCCCCAAACTGCCAAGCGGATAGATGGGAAACAGTATCATATATCTCCAAAACAAGCATCACACTCCTTCCATAACAACAACAGCCAACACCAATGTAACCATGAGTATAGTATCTCTTCATTCTTCCGGTGGGAAACAGACTTAATGCAAGTCAAATAACTTGGCAGGTGGGCCTGGGCTTAGCTTTATAGGCTAGTTCATTAATCAGATGCAGAGATTTCCAACTGGCATTTGGGACACCCTGGTGGAATGGCCCTGCAGATCCTCCCATTTCCCGGGTCAGCTTAGGTCTGTGGGATCTGACAGTGGGGAGCAGTCTCCTGTCTGAGCATCTTGGGTTTTCCTCGTTGTTCACCCAGTGCACTTCCTTATAAGGACACATAGAGAACAGCTATCGTTGAGGTGCAGACACAGGCTGTAACCCAGGGAGAGCTCGGATAGAGTAGTCGCTCTCCTGCTCCATTGGCTGTAGCAATAGATGAACCGGGGTAACATGGGGTACCTACCTTAGTGAGCCGTGATGGGAGGGCAGAGCAGCGCAAATGTGTCAGGGAGGGTGTGACCCTATCTTACATTGTTTACTTAATTATTTAATTAGTGCAAGGATTAAAGGTGTGCACTACCACATCTGACTGGAAGTGAAAGTTTATACAGACAGCCGATGATGGATGAGTGGGAGAAGGGCAGAAATGGCAGGCAAGGGTCTGTGAGATGGCTAAGTGGGGAAAGTACTGTCTCAAAGCCTGATGACCTCAGTTTAGCCCAGATCTCTTGGTGGAAGGAAAGAAACAACTCTTGAAAACTGTCTTCTGATTTCCACACATGCCATCACTCACACACACACAGACACACAGACACACACACACACACACACACACACACACACACACACACACACACACTGTAATTCTAAAAATTAAAAGAAATGTATCCAATGTAACTCCAGTACTAAAGGAAGCCAATGGTCTCTGAAACTTTCTGTACACTGTGAAGATGTGTCTCTGTGACTGGTTTGATAAAAAGCTGAATGGCCAATAGTGAGGCAGGAGAGAAAAGGCGGGACTTCTAGGGAAAGAAAAGAAGTTAGAGGGATGAACTGAGGCATGAGAGATGCCGGTGAGATGTGGACTGAGTTGGACATATGGTACAGAGGAGAGGTAACCGAGCCACGTAGCAGAACGTAGATTAATAAATAGAAGCAGGTTAACTGAAGTTATAAGAGCTAGTTGAGGACAAGCCTAAGCTAAAAGCCAAGCTTTCATAATTAGTAAGTCTCTGTGTTGGTATTTGCAGGCTTGCAGTCCTGACGAGAAAGTACTACTATAAAACACCATAAAAGGAAGTTGAAGGCGTGGTAAAAGTCCTGGTGACTGCCAACCCTGGGTCAGGGAGCCCTAGCTTCATGCACTGGTTCAGCTCTGGTGCCTGTTAAACCCTTTCATAACAAAATTATCTTAAAATCTTTTAATTTTATTATTGTTGTCTGCTTTCCTGATGGCAGAATGGCCAAGCACACTGGCCAGGACACAGGTACTCTGAGTCTAGGTCAGACCCGGATGTTTAACCACTCATGAAACAGTCCAACTGTCTGGTTAAAGCTGTCTGGTCTTGTTTCCTCAACAAAAAGATGAGGGTGATGTGAGGGCTTCTCCAGTGTTGTTCCTGAAGTTCGAGTCAAACTCATTTAGGTAAGAAGGCTCAACAGCAAGACCACAAGGAAGGAATGTTCTACTGTCAGCTGTAGCACCCAGTGCCTTCAGTTAAACCTGAAAGAGAAACCCTTCAAGGAACCTTTTCCGGAGCACAGAGCACTCACTAGCTGCGCTGGGCTTCACTTGTTTGTTAACTCATTCATTCCCACTTCTCACTGCCTGCACAGTCGGCCACTACACTGCCTGGCAAAAGATAACACAGGAAAATAGGGGCATTTTATTTAGAAAGGAAGACAGACATTAAATACACAGACACAAGTCCCATGAACTCTCACTGTAAAATCAGCTACATGAAAGAACACATGCAATGAGACAGCATTATTTAAACAGGGAGGACCCTTTAAGCAAAGCTGGATATAGGGGCTTTGAAAACGCAGAGGGATTCTTTCCTTGGTTTATTTCAAGGCCTACAGACAAGGATTTTTTTTTTTTTTGCAGGTATTTTATTTATTTATATACAGGTATCTTCATGTGCAGTCACAACTTGTATAAGAATTTAATTTTGTTCTATCAAATCTCTCTCTCTCTCTCTCTCTCTCTCTCACACACACACACACACACACACACACACACACACACACACACACAAACTAGCAATAGGCAAAACCTGACTGAGCTTCAAAAAATGTTGACGTTCCCAACCTCCTACCACAGCAGCTGTGGCAGTGTCTGGTAGGGTCAGAGGCACTGGGGTCTCGGAGTGGCTCTGGCTGGACTAAATTTGTATGGGAAAGACCAGAAATGAATATGCAGAGGGTATAGCAATAAGTGACCAAATTTCAGTAACACAGTCAATAACTGCATGGTGATTTAAGGGTATGAGTATGTGTACAGACAAGGCAAACAACCCTGTCTGACAGTGTGGGAGGGTGGGCAGATGGAGAGTGCCCCTTCATACTCAGCCACTCATGTAAAGAGGTTCATGGTTCATGGTTCATGATGATGGCTGAATGATTTACTTCAAAACTGACACACAAACTGAATTACATGTTAAATTACAGAATCTCTCTACAGCCTTTCTTGCCTAAGGCTACTACATAAGAGTAACTGACAGACCAAGACTGGGTGTTTATCCATCCATACATTTCCATGGGTCAGACTTCCCTCCCTTGGAATGGAACATGGTTTTGTTAACTAAATACTAGTTCTGATGCAGCTCTATTGAAGGAGAATTTTCTATAGATATTGGGAATGAGGAGAAATACAAGCTTTAATTTTCCAATTTATTGCACTTAATAAATATAATTTAAATTATTTGACTTTTAAATAACTTCCTGAGGAAACTGGGCCCTTCTGTTTAAGCAGTGTGTTGGGGGTCCAGGAAACACTACATTAAATTAAGCTGTACATTATGAACACAGGTAATTGGCCTATACAAAATTTAATCTCATACTTCTTGGCCATACTTCTAGAATAAATGATTTTTAAATTACAAAATAAAATTTCCTTTCTTTAAAAACAAAAGAAAAGCTTAAACCATCACCAAATCAAGCCAATCTAACTTTAATTTCCTGTATAAACCCCACATTTGAGCTTTGAAATGAGTTTTTGGGGAACTGTTCTGAAAATGTCTTCCTGGAATCTTATTAGGAATTTTCTATTTCTGATAAGTTTCAACTGTAGATATGATAAAGCAGAACACTGGTATAATTTCAGAACTTAAAGAAAATGAAGATATAAAGGCTACTTTAAAAGACTAAATTTTAAACCACATTTAAGAGGAATGCAAGAACTGTAACATACAACAGATATTTCTATTTACTATTGATTATACCAAGGACATGAGAGGTTGTATTATATGGAAAAAATTTTTGAAGAAAATAGTATATCTGCTTAGACAAAATGAGCTTTAAAAAACCAACTGAAAGACTCTTATTAATGTGGGAGGAAGATATGAGGAATCTGCTGTTTAAGATCAGGCAATAACAGAATATAACAAAACAGAAGCCCCATACCGAGTTGACCTCTGTGGGGCTGATGAAGATGTTGTGAGTGAATGTGTGCTGCCACATGGTCATGCCTTTCCTGGGTGTGGATCAGAGAAATGGCAAAGCCTTCCACTGGTCTAAGTATAACTGTTCACTAACTATTGACCAGAGTGTGCTAAAACTAGCAACCACGACTTCTCTCCCTTTAGTTTTTAATTTATAGAACTTAAGTCACTAATGCAAAATAGAGTTAATGGATTTTGGAGTCTTTGCAAGGCTTTCTCATAAACACAACTTAAAAAATGAAGGCAGGACTTCTCTCTCTCCAAGTTCGGAGATGTGTGTGTGCCTACTGGTGTGCATTACCCTGCCTCTGCTCCCTCCAAGCTGCATGCTTCATCTGGGATAGTGCTTGCAAGTGAAGATACAGCAGGAACCAGGCTGCCAACAGGAAGGAGGCACATGGGTTTACTTAAAAGAAAGGGAGCAGTAGAGGCTGTGCTTGGCAGACAACACGTGGGGATGCATCACCCTGATCTGGAAACGGAGAGTTTGATGTGAGCTTGTTCTATTTTTATTTTTTTATTTTTTTGAGACAGGGTTTCTCTGTGTAGCTTTGCGCCTTTCCTGGAACTGACTCTGTAGCACGGGCTGGCTTCAAACTCACAGAGATCCACCTGCCTCTGCCTCCCGAGTGCTGGGATTACAGGCGTGCGCCCCACCCCCCAACCCCCGGCTGCTTGTTCTATTTTTAAATGCTGGCAACTAAGGCAGCTAAGACCAGTGGAACAGACCCATAGGATATAGGCTTGCTCTGACGGCCACTTCACTGTCTGCTCTACTGGAGACAAAGGAGAGAAAGTGTCCGCTAACTTTATGAATACTGTTCCCCATACTTCTCTCCATCTCATGGATAGACAAGAGCTAAGGATAGAGCCAATGTGAGAATGCCTCCATAGCCTGCGAGAAGCCCTAGCCCAATCCCAGCATTTCCAGACAACAAATGCAATGCACAGTAATACCAATAAAAATTTTCCAAGAACATTTTCCTTCACCGTTCTCTTCCTGAACCCTGGGACCAGTGTTAGGAGGACCTCCATGTCTGTTCTGGGGCTCTTACAACCCTTCTTGGTCCTTGTGTGAATAGGGTCTACCCTTCTGCCTGTACATTTTTCAGGCCACACTTTTTGGAGTAGTGAGTCTGCAGTATTCAACTTGATGTTCTCTGTACCTAAAAGTGATGTCCAGTAAAGTTCTACAAACCACAAAAAAGACAACTTCTAAGCCTACACTCACACCCACCAATGGGAACAGCATTTGTGCATGTCCAGTCTTCAGAGGAGGGACATCAGCCTGTGTGAACCTCAATTATTGTTAAACAGAACACACCAAAAACCCAAACACAGACTAAGCTCCTAAGATATGATAGCTATCTCTTCAAGTGAGATCCATGCTGGATGTCTTACAGCAGTGAGAAGGGACATGGGACCTGAAGAGCCCGTCACATCATAGGGCCAACATCAACCAACATTCAGAGGCCTTCAGTCATGCACACTTTCCCTTTTTTCCTGACGACCAGGGAGACTGTGGCTCTCGGAGACTCCCAGCATGCCCCTTGCTCACCCCAGCAATGATTAAGTGTGATGATATGTACAAAGACTTTCTGCTGATTCCTCAACTCCATGGTTCACAATACTGAATGATCTTGTTTCCAGAACAATCTTCTCTACATTAACACCTCAGCGACTAAGTTGAGACCAAATTTGTTTTTCCTGCTGCTTCAAATCACTGGTTAACGTTACCAAAAGAAATTTCTATACTTCCCAAATGTTTATGTTCTTATTACATTAGCAGTATACACACACTGAGAGACTAATCATAACAAGCCTTCGAAGCTGTGCAGGCCTGTGCCTGGTCGGGTATGTGTCCACTAGAGCAGCGTGACTAGGTGGTGACTAATACTCACAGCTCCCCTGCAGCCCACACAATGTTTACATTTGCTTAAGTGCTTACTGGTAAAACCTTCAGTAAATTTGAAAAATGTCTTCTGTAAGTCTCTATAATACTTAGGCTAAACCCTGCTCTTTAAGTTATAATGCCAACTAAACAATCCATTCATTTCATTCCAAAACTCAATCTTTATCATTCATTTTCAAGACAAGTATGGCTGACCCCCATTCCAAGGGTTTCCATTTATCCTGTCCCAATAGCCTTCCTCTCAGCTCTTATCAGGCAATCTCCCCTGCGTACAGCCCACACCTAAGCTTACACATCATGGATCACCCTCCTCTGATCCATTAACTTGGAAAAACTAATGTTGACATCTATTATTTCTGTCAGCATCACCATGCTGGAAAATGGGAAAATTCAAAGGAGATGCAATCAAAACAAGATGCCTCTCAAAGCAACCTCTCTTCCGGTTCCTTTGAGAGGCTCAGTCCAGGACCCCTTGCCAGGAGGCATGCAATGTCCACTCTGTCTTTTTCTGTGTCTGCTATGACTTCTCAGAGACCTTCCTGTTCACACCAATTTATTAATTTCATTTAGCAAGTACTCTGGGGCTGCTCAGCCTTGTCTGCTAAGCAATATGTACATCTAATTTCTGACCCACTTTATAAAGCCTTCAGCAGCACACAAACAAAACACACCAGGCTGTTAACACCACAGGTAATCAATACATTCCTAAACATTTAGAAGAAACAAAAATAGTCCTTGATGATATTAGGAAATATGAATTTAACAGGGCAGACCAGCAGCAGGGGCATCACTGAACTACCATCCATACAGGCACATTGGAAATTTAAACTGGACAACTTCCAAGTTTGAAGATAGTAGATTACAAGTGTCTACATCTCTCTGCACTCTTGAAACAACAAAGAACAATGAAACAATGCTGAGGAAGACCTGTCAAATGGAGGAGAGAGAGGGGAGAAGAGGCAAGCCTCACCTCCTAGGCAAAACAAATGCAATTACTTCTAAATTTAAGAATCTTCAGCCAAGTGTGGTGGAGCATGCCTTTAATTCCAATACTTGGGAGGCAGAGACTGGAGGATCTCTGAGTCTAAGGCCAGCCCCATCTACAAAGCGAGTTCTAGGACAGTCAGACCTATACAGCCTCAAAAAACCAAAACCAACCAACCAACCAAACAAAACCCCTTCAAGTCTTGAGTATAAAGCAGTGACTGGATTTGATGTAAGCATGTGCTGAGAGGGGAGAGGTGGATTGCAGCTTCAAAGTTATCGTGTGGAACCAGGCATAAGCTGAAGTTAGGCTCAAGCTACCTAGGTACAGGAAGCCTCAGTGTCCCCTGCCCATCTCTAATGTTTAACTGTTTGTTTTTCTGCTGGCCCAGGAATCTGGTTCAGGGGTGAACTACCAGGCTCATACTTGGGCTACCAAGGTTCTTCTCGTGAAAGTGATGCTTTGTACTTAGGGAACGGAACTGAACTGAGGACTGAGGGCTAGGGCTGAGATGGCCATTGTGGGGATGCATGAATTAAGTGAGAAAGGGATGCAGAGGGTTGGTATTTGGAGAGCAAAATGCAGTGTGATGCAGAGAAAAGCAGAGGTGGCTGGAGACTAGAGGTCAGCTGCAACCAGCAAGTGCTAAGGGGGGATGCTCTGTCGGAAGAGGAGAACCAGAGGAGTCATTGCATGCAGCTGGCAGAATTCTGTGTAGGAGAGAACACCCACACGTCCAAATGCTAAGCCAGAAAAGAAACCCCAGGGGTGGCATGGTTGGCAGAGTCCAGGGAGAGGGCCAGGGTGAATCTGGGCAGAGTGACCTGCTCTCAGCAGCACTAGGCAGAACTTAGAGGACTGTTAAGTTCCCAACAACTCCTCCAACAGTTCCTAGGCACTGTAGCTCTAATCTGCTGTAGACAACTGCTTATTCCTATCCTGCTAGGGACGAAAATAAATCTTGGGGGAAAAATCCTGGGGCTCTTCACTTCAAACCACTCCTCCAGGTACCTCTGAACTCCTAAATTCATTTTATCCTATTAGGACCAGTGTGCCAGGAGATGGGCACCTCAGTGGGTGGGGCAGTTCAAGGACACTGGACACTTGTGTGATACAAGGGATAGAAAAAAGATGATCTGCTAGTGAGAATAGGAAAACAGAGTCCCACAGACCTTGGAAACAAACCACCTCTTAACTTTGTACATGACGAACTCCAATCGCCAACAGAAGCGGTCCATGTGAAGGAGGGGTCCCGTGTTCCCTGAGGAACAGCTGCAGTGCTTTGGCTCCAACAGGGCTCCATCATGGAGATGACAGGAAGGTTAAGACAGCTCCATTATGAAGCCCCTGGAGCACTTCTCTGCAGACTTCCTTCCAGGCAGATGCAAGAGCTCTTTAGCCAAGAGCACTGTGGCTCTGGGAGGCTTCATGTGCATCTGGGGCACATCCTGAATGAGTGATATGCTCATAGTCACATGGTGGCCCCCAAGCCACTAAAGAGCCTGATAAATAATTCTGACACAATGGCCCCAGAGTTGAAGGAAAAAGCAGAAAGCCACAGGGTCAAGTGTCTCCACAGGAAAGACATAGAAGCTGTAAAGATGTTTCGACTAAGTACCTGGGTTATTTCGAGGCACCACAGGCCCAGCTACTCAGGTGGCAAAGAACCACGGCTGTACGTTTTAGGATGAGTTCAGGCACCCATCTTAACAGAAGAGCACCCTTTCTTTCACTCGTGCAGGAAATGGAAGCAGCATTTTCCAAATGGGTAAGATGAAGAGCTGCTTTTTAAAAAATCCTTTGTAAAGAATTTTAAGTGACAGTGGAGTAATAAAGGAAGTGGCTTCTCTGGTGCCGGGAAAGCCAGGGTTGAGCGCATGCCGAACACACACTGTACCGCTTTGCTAGAGCTAAAACGGCCATTTTCTTGTATTAATTGTGTTGTAAATATTTTGTTTTGCAATATGGTCACTATGTAGCCCAGGGTGCCTTCATGTCTGTGATCTTCCCACTTAGCCTTGTAAACCACCAGGATCACAGGCATGGGCCACCATGCCTGACTGCAATTGGCATTTTATACAGGTCACTGGCAGACAATTAAAATGGAAGTACCGCCTCTGTACTTTCCTTGGGAAGGTGAGACCAAGAATATAATTTCATAAGTTTTATTCTCATTAGACTGTATTGTAGCTCTGCTTTCCTCTTTGATTCTAATGAAAAATATATAGAAAATTTCCATGTGTAAAATATAGAGTATGTTTTCATTATTTTAAAAGATAATAAATTAACTTACCATTCCTTAGTTATTGGCGGTATCCAGTACCACCCTCTCCCCCAGCAAACAAGCTGTCGAAAAGGCAGCACATTTTAAGGACCGGCGAGCAGCATGTGGGCTGCCCAGGCTGCCTCAGGCCTGGATCCACTTTAATCATGAAGCATGTGGAGCCCAGTCCCACAATGGCTTCAGTTTATGAGGTCAGGCGAAATGTACTAGACTCTAAATTATCCTTTGAATTCCCCTGAAGTCATCCATAAAGGACACATAAAGTTTTGTCCACCCAAGTCTAGGGAACATGGGTGTGCTTACTAAAGTTAGAGATTGGCCTAGCGAAGTTGCAGGGGGACAAAAGCAAAGGCCAAGGGGCTTAGCACTCAAAGCATTTGGCTGGCGGGAGGCCTGCAGAGAGGAAGGTTGCCTGTGGACTCCCTCCCGCCTTCAGGTCCAGCTCCAGGAGCTGAAGAAGAGCTAGTCTTTGGCTTGGCGGTGGTCTGAGGACTAGGCTCCACACTAGGTCCACAAGGTCTCTACAATTATGTTCTAGGTCTTCTTGGCTCCTCCACCTTACAGATGACCTGAGACCTGGAGGTAAACACGCCGGACAAGACAGAAGTAGAGTGCAGGACCATATCACAGAGAAGGGTTGTTCCTCAGTGAACAGGCATTGTAGATGGGCTGGAGAGAGAGGGGGCTGAGGCAGGGAGGTGGGGTGGATGGGAAGAGTCCATCTGTGGAGACATGAGGTTCACACAGTAGGCAGAGGCTTGGAAGGCAGACGCCAGTCACCCTTCCATCTGTCTAGCCAGAGATGCAAACAGCTTCAACATTACAACTCAGTCCCCTCTGGCCTTCCTGACATTAAGGTCCTCTGGGTCTTGTAACAGGTCTCCATTTTTTCCCCTCGCTCCCAAGGGATTGTTTCAGTGGCTACTTGGCCCCAGTGTCCCACACTGCCCAGGTCACAGTGAATCCCAATCAGTTCTTGCCATGGTTTCTTCTAATTTCATCTCATATCACCCTGTTCCTTGTTCCTTAGCGTATACATCTGCTTTACCCTGTCCATTATGTCCAGTTCTGTCATTGCTTAACACTCCGCAAATCGGAATTCTATTGGTTTGTCAAGGTACACTTCTCTTGTTTCTAAAACACTTAAAATTCCATTTACTCATATACTTGTCATTTATTATTTGTTATGTATGTATGTATGTATACATGCCACCGTGTGCTGGTGGAGGTCAGAGGACAACTTGTGGGAATCAGTTCTCCCTGTCTACCATGTGGAACCAGGGGATTGAACAAAGGAATTATGCTTGGCAACAAGCACCTTTGCCTGCTTTACCGTCCCATATGCTCACCCTCCTCTAATGTTAACGCTCATGTATTTACTCTTCACCCCTGATCTTCTTAGGGCTTTGGCAGTCTATGTCATTTTTGTGTGCTTGAATGACTGAAATGTTACAAAATCAAGAAATATCTAGACTGCTGTATTTCCCTGGTATGGGAGACATTTCTGTTCTCTATTGCCTGTCCATCTCTGTCCACATGTTTGCACATCTGCTCATCATTGCTGTGCTGGCGTGCTCGCTAGTTTTAATATACTTTATGTAAGCTAGAGTCCTTTGGGAAGAAGGACTCTTAATTGAGAAAATACTTCCATAGACTGGCCTGTAGGCATGTCTGTGGGGGCACTGTCTGATAAATAATTGATGTGGGAGGGCCCAGCTCACTGTGAGTGGTGCCATGCCTGGGCTGGTGGTCCTGGGTTGTCTACAAAAGCAAGCCAAGCAAGCTGCAAGGAGCAAGCCAGTAAGCAGTGTTCCTTCATGACCTCTGCATCTGTTCCTGCCTTGAGTTCCTGCCCGGACTTGCCCTAGTGATGGAGTGTGAGCTGCAAGTGTAAGATGAAATAAGGCCCTTCCTCTCAAAGTTGTTTTAGGTCATGGTGTTTTATTGCAGCCATAGAATCCCCAATGAAGACAACCGCCATGGCATGTGGCCGCATGTGCTATGCTCTGCCTCTGTCGCCTGTGTTCACTGGCCTGTCACACTGTGGTCTCACAGAACATGGAAAGGCCCTGGGAAGCAGTAGATAGCACTGAGCAGCGCCATGACAGCAGCACAACACAGCCTCCAGCATCAGAGACAGGGTTCCTAGGCCAACACAGTCACAGCTGGCCTGACTGACAGACAGGAGAGAGTGGCATGGCAGTGAGATCAATGAAAACCAGAGAACACAGCACTCAGGATGGGGCTGGAGGCCTGCAGGGAAGGTCACTGAGACCTTGTGGAACATGATAAAGAGACAAAACATTTTGCCTAATTACATTTTGTAAAAAGATTTTAGGCCAGAACCAACGTGATCATTTAAGTAAGATGCAACTGCCAGCTGAGTGGAAGCAAGATAAAAGGAGAATAAAGGCAGGGAAGGCGGCCAGGCTGCTGAGCAACCTGCACCGACCTGAAGGTGCTCCTTGGTCAAAGCCATGGGCCACAGGACAGACTCCAGGACAGTCCAGGAGGCTGAAAGGCCAGGAGATAGTAAACACTAAAGAGGGGGTAACAGAAAGGCCAAGGCTGCCTCCAGTTGCCTGGTTTTAGAAAACAAATGAAGAAGTGTAAGGAAAAGGGGGGATGGGGGATGGGGACACACAGCCTGCGACACTTGCTGGGCACCCAACAGGGATCTCCAAAGCCTCTGGGCTCAGAACAGGGGTCCATACTAGAAGAATAAACAGGGTGGATGGGACAAGAGAAGAGGGAGATCTTGTGTTTGGGCTAGATACTCCTTTGCGTGTTTACGTATCACCTAGAATTGGTTCCTATGTAGTACCTGGCACATTCTATAAGACACTTAAGGAACTGGTGTCTTGTAAAACACAGAACTGTTCCCTTGATCATCACTGCTCTCAGAGTCTATGACAGTGCCTGTCTGGTGAGTGCATTAAACAAACAAACAAACAACAACAGCAAAACCAAACCATTTTCTGGGGATCTCCCATGGAAGGGGAAATACACTGTTATAAAGGGGTAAATGGGAAATTAGGAGGATTAAATGGGGAAGAAGATGGGAGGGCAGCGTAGAGGAGGAAATATGAGAGGGAAAACTAACACTAAAGGCCTTTGGAAAACCATACTGAAACGTACTGCTACAGAAGCTTCCTAAAATATATACATGTATAAATAGAATTTAAATGGATTTAACATATAATTGGGAAGACAACGTCCCAACTAGACTTATTATACTACCAAGTAAAACCCTCAGTACATTAATGAGTTACATCTTTCTGAGTCTTTGGGCAAAGGAGTCCCAATAGAGGCCCCCAAACTCTAAACTGCCAATGTTATTGGTTATGCTCTACAACCTGTAGGGAAGACCCCACTGCTAAAGACACCACTTATGTATGGCCTAGAACATGAAGAAATCTAGCTGGTACTCAACTGGATGCTTCCCTTCTACTGACTAACATAGTTCATAGTGCTGGAAGGTTTGCTACATTCTACTGGAGGAGGAAAGCAAACATCAGTCTCACCCAGCAATGACCCCTGGGAGCTCCATCAGTGGCCTGCCTGCAAGGTTTTGGGACAATAGCGGCACAAACATTATGGGGTTAGGCAGCCTTTTTGATTGTACTTGAGGCTCACTGTATGAGTGAACTCATATCTGATACTGTTAATGAGGCCAAGAACCTGACACTACATAGGTGGTGGGACATAGGGAAAGTTACTATAATTATTCGACTGAATGGACATAACAATACAACGAGCTTCAGGATGAATAAGTCAATGAATGTTCTAAAATGTAGAAGAGGATTAGTCATGATTTACCTGATCTGTCCACGAACCAGAGGCCTGTTTTTTGTTCTGTTCATGTTCGAGTCAAATGGCACCTCAAAAAACTGTAAAAAAGAAAGAGAAGAACCCAGAAAGTATTAAATGCCATTCAAATAAATTCTGCTTCAGTACTGAGTACTGAAGTTTTTCCACAGTAAACTCTGCCCTCTTCCCTTTTTTTTTGGTGGTGGTCATGATCCTGGAGATAAGACCCAAGGACCTCCCACCCATCATGAAGATGTCCCTGCTTCTCATCTCAATTTTGATACCATCAACTAATACTTTGTCATTTCTTAGAGAAAAATTCTCTGGGAAAGATGAATTATTTTAAAAATGTACTGTCAAGAATATGTATTTTTTCATTCTCTTTGAAAACTGTTTGCTAAATACACAGTTACAATCACTAAAGGCACTGTTCCAGGTTTAAAGCAGTAGTATCCTTCACACTTCAGAGTCCTTCACATACCCCAGAGCCTGTGCATCAGCCATGAGCACTGGGCTACTAGATCAGGAGTAATTAAGTGCCCAGGGAAAGAGCTGAGGCAAGACTATGACTTTGGACCTTTTGTTCTGCCCGGCCCAGGTTGGATTTCATGTGTTATGATATGGCCATGATCATAAAGCTTGCAATGTCCCAGCCTAGACAACACATTCAACAAACTCCCATATACTAAGGTGCAAAATTGCTGTTTACCTGTCAAAGGCAATGCCCAAGAAATTGTTATGACTCATTTTCCAAACCCCCAATAAACTGTATAAATAGGTTCTATAATTTGTTAACAGTGCCAACTTCTTTAGGGGTATAACAGTAATCCAAAATCTGATCAGGCTAAAGAAAATCTCTGACTAAATGGGCAGGAGGCAAATCAGTAGAAGAAACAGTAATTCAATAGAAGCTAGTCTATCTCCTGCCATGTTCCTTAAGTAACTCTGGGAGCTGCTTCCACAATGACTTACTGGTCAAATCATATTAGTGTGATAAGGGCTCTGAAAATACTAACACGAATAAATCTAATTAATGCTGCTTACTCAGTGTTTCCAAAACTTATTTGAGCATGAAATCTTTTTTTCAAGAAAAACATGTTTAATACATTTCAGAACTGTCGGCTTTGAGTCTATTTCAGTGACAGGAGTCACTTGAACATGTGTGTGCAAACTGTAGCTCTAAACTCTGGGCTCTGCACTCGGAGCTCTACACAGATGAGAGGAAAACCCTGCCACTGAGGGCAGAGTAGGAAGGGCTGGGTCCTTACAGGAGCCACCTGATGCCACCTACTGACAAGCACACGTGTCTCAGTGTGCTTTCTATTGCTGTGATGAAACACCACGACCAAAGCAGCTTGGGCAGGAAAGGGTTTATTTTAGCATACAACTCTTTAGGAAGGGAAAGGAAGCCAAGGCAGGAGCCCAAGGCAGGAGCCCAAGCAGGAGCCCAAGGCAGGAGCCTGGACGCAGGAACCCAGGGAGGGATGTTGCTTACTATCCTGCTTCCCACAGCTTGCTCAGAGTCTGCTTTCTGAAACTACCCAGGACCACCAGCCCAGGGGTAATACTACCTACAGCACACTGGGCCCCCCCACATCAATAATCCAAATGCCTTATAGACTTGTAGGCAATCTGATGGGAGCATTTCTCAACCGAGGTTCCTCTTCCTGGATAGGATTACACTAGTTTGTGCTGGGTTGACCAAAACAACAACAACAACAACAACAACAACAACAACAACAACAAACCAAAAGCCAAAAAACATCAAACACTTTAAAAGTTCAGCCTCTCTAATATCTCTTTAAAATCCAAAGTTTCTCAAGTGTTCCTATAAACTCCAACTGAGTTACATACTTCTTACTCTAAGAAGGAATAACCAGAACATGGTTACAAACAAATCAAATGAAAACCAATCTCCAACAGTGTAAATTAAATCCTGCAGCTCAATGTCTTGCATCTGGGATTCACTCATGATGTTCTGGGCTCCAAAGGGCTTGGGCAGCTCGCCTCTCTCAGGCTCTGCCATCCTTAGCACACAAAGCTTGTCTCATGGGCCCAGGCCAGCTCCACACCATACCTGCCACTGTCCTTGGCAGTCTTCCCATAGTCCCATTGTCTGCAGTGTGCCTGGGTCTCCACAGGCTGCACCTGCATCAGCAACCTCTTCTGGGACACTGACCCTGCTATATAGTGTCAAGCCTCAATTTCTCTCCATGACCCCCTCAATCCTAATGTTTCCACTGCAACTAAGGCTGCACCTTTACCAACAGCCTCTCCTGGCCTCTCACAGGGCCAAGTCTCCACTACTGTCCATGACCCCTTCTTGCCTTCAAAACTCACCACCTGGCAGACCAAATTTAGCTGCCAACATGAGATGCAGCCTTGTTCCTCCTTCCCATAGTGTCTGTGTGCTGAACTTGAGAAAATACCCCAGAAGATTTTACCTCAACGATGCCTGTCTCTTATAATCAAAGCTGATTTTTCAGCCCAGCTAATCACCATTTACTGTCCCAGTAGAGCAAAAGTTTCATTGCCACAAATTCTTAGTCAACAATCTCAACAACAGTCTTGATAGTCTTTGCCTCCTCCTGAAATATCTCATCAGTATTCGGATCTTCTGAGTTCCTACAACAGCTGATTAAGCTCTGAGCACTCAATGACCTTTCCAGCCCAAAGTTCCAAACACTTCCACCATCCTCCCCAAAGTCCCACAGTCAGGCCTGTTACAGCAATACTCTACTGGTACAAATTTCTGTCTTAGTTTGCTTTCTATTGTTGAGATCAAACACCACTGGCCAAAACAGCTTATAGAGGAAAAGGTTTATTTCATTTTCCAGCTCTTGGCTTATCCTCCACCACTGAGGGAAGTTGAGGCAGGAACTCAAGTCAGCAACCTGGAGACAGGAAATGAAGTACAGACCGTAGAGGAACACTGATTGCTGGCTTGCTCCTCTGGCTCTTGCTAAGCCTTCTTTCTTATAAACACCCAGGGGTACTGCTTAGGGAGTGTACCATCTCCAATGGGTGGGGCCTTCTCAAACCAATAATTAATCAAGAAAATTCTCTACACACTTGCCTAGAGGCCAATCTGATGGGAGCATTTTCTCAATGGAGGTTCATCTTTGAGATAACTAGCTATTGTTAAGATGACAAAGAACAACCAGGCACACACATTAAGAATCAAGCAAAGGCCAGGTGGTGGTGGTGCACACCTTTAATCTCAGCACTTGGGTGGCAGAGGGAGGTGGATCTCTATGAGTTTGAGGCCAGCCTGGTCTAAAGAGTTCCAGGACAGCCAAAGCTACACAGAGAAATTCTGTCTCGAAAAACCAAAAAAAGAACCATGCAAAATTGTATTCTGAGTCGTTTAGCAAATCTAGGAAGTGCCACAGTTTTTAAAAATTCAAACATTTTAAAAGTTCCGTCTCTTTAAAATATCTGACATCTCTTTAAAAATCCAGTCTCTCAAGTCTTGGTTCCTGGCTTGCTTTTCACAGCTCACCCACTGTAAGTGACACAGGATCAAGAAGACAAAAGGACTGAAGACAAGGGAGAGCATCCAAAGACAAAGAACCATTTTCTCCTTGTCGGGGAGACAGTAGTGCTTTTGTGTGGTGACTCTAGGAACATAAATGATATTTTGCTATGGTCTATTTGCATCTGAGTGTCATGCTCAGAGGGATGAACTATGACAGTTCCATTTCCTGTTGGTTTGCCCATACTGGAACTACATTGCTCAATTGTTCCTGCATAGCTGTAGGTTAGAGACTGCTACAGGGCTTGAGTGAGATTTAGAAGCAGTAGCCATGTTGATTCTTGGAAAGCTGGTATGGTGTCAGGTGCTATTTGTAGCTCAGACTCAGTTGTGGATCTGCTGGCCAAACTGTTGGTTTCCAGCAGCACCAGGCTGCAGCTTCTTCAGCTCCTGCCAGATCTCCTCAGGCTGCGGCTGGTTTCCGAGTTCTTCCAGCTTCTGAAGATCTTGGGTCAACTTTGTTTGCTGCTCTCTGGCAGAATGTACCAGTTCTTCTGCAGGTCACCTAGAGCATCAGTGGCAGATGCTTGCAAGAGTTCAGACGGTCCAGTTTGACCTCACTCGCCACTATGTTCCAGACTCCATGCTGCTCCTCCGCGCCTCTGCTTATGGACCCAGCACCATATATAAGCAAAATAGTCCTACATGATCTGATCAACACCCAGATTGCAGAAGAGCTGATCCCTCTACATCCCTTATTTTACTCATAGTGGGTCTGACATTCTGATCAAATTATCATTGATTCAGGTGTCTGCCCTTGTTTTCAACATAGCTACTATTTAAATGTGCTTGACTTGGAACTGAAGAGGTGATTTAGTGGTTAAGTACTTGTACCAGTCTTGCAGAGAACCCAAGTTCAAGTCTTAGCACCTGTATCAGATGGCTCGTAACCACCTGACTCTAGGGGGCTGATACTTTTGACCTGCATAGGTACTGCATATACCATGCACATACATGTAATTAAAAATTGTTTTAAAGAGTCTTTGACTTTTCAATACTTATTAATCCAAATGGCAGACTTCTTGATTTGTTTGTTTGTTTGTTTGTTTTGTTTTTCAAGACAGGGTTTCTCTGTGTAGCTTTGCGCCTTTCTTGGAACTTGCTTTGTAGACCAGGCTGGCCTTGAACTCATAGAGTTCTGCTTGGTTCTGCCTTCAAAGTGCTGGGATTAAAGGTGTGCACCACCGCTGCTCGGACTTTTAATGCTTTTTTTGGGGGGGGGGGGCAGACTTCTTGAGATGTGAATATAAAATTTAAATGTTAAAGAGAAACAGGATAATTCTATGCAAATGAGTACTCAATGAACATTCAATGAGCCATCAGTACAAATAATGGTTATATGCACGGACTGTTATATTCAGTAAAAAGTGATGATTTGTAAGCTTTAACAATGCTCTGCCTATCAGAATCCACATTCCATATAGAATTAGCTGAAGTTGCATGTTAAAAGGTTCTATTGTAAATGTTCACATCACCCCCTCCCCCACCTCCCAAATTTTCAAATACATTCTTTAGGCATTTGAAATGTTTTCTCTTTTTTTGAAACTGAAATATGTACATTAATTTCATTCCATGGGACTAATGCGGATTTCAATCACAAATTATGTCGATGTATGTAAGGTATTATTCTAACATGATACAGAAACTGGTGGTATTTTGGGGACTTGAGCTCTGTGCATGGTTGTGTACACAGGTGTTTGCTCATAATGCAGGAATTTTCACAAATCAGTTCATCTGGATAGGGAAGATGGAATGGTTTCTATATTTCTGAGGAGTCAGCCATCCAAAGATGACAATTGGGTCCAGAAAGTGGCAGGGAACTCCATGAATGCCACAATTTCTCAGGACATGCAACATCTGGGCAGGAATTCCATGGTAACCAAGACTTAGGGTTTATTTCAGTGACGGCATGCCACCCCTTCAGCACACCAAGGGATCAGAGCTCAAAGTGCTTGATTCTATTTTCCACGCATTTCCTAGAGTGTCTTTCAGTTAAGTCGCTGCTCTGGTTTAGATATTCACAGCAGAGTATGTTCAAATGGAAGTTTACATGCTTTCGCAGTCAGACTGTAGACCTGACATATAGCAGCCGCTGTCTACTCATGTTTCTCTGGGCTTTATAACGTTTTGTCTATAACGTTATCATTTAACTTGGCTTTAACTATTTCTGAAGCAGTCAACTCAAATTCTTGAAACTTGTGGTGAATACAATAAGACAAATGTGACATAAATGCTCAGAACATAGTTTCCTCGACACCCAAGGGAGGCTGGTTCCAGGATGCTGTGGATATCTGTGTCCCATAGATGGAATGGGAAGTACGGCGTACAGAGTATGGTCCCACTCCCACACGCCCTATGTCACCACCAGATTTCTTGCTCCACCCACCACAGTGTAAATGCTGTAGAAGTGGCTGCTGCACCTTATGGCTCCACCAGAGCGACAGGGAGGAGCTTGCTGACTCAGCACAGGCACAGCTCCTGCAGCCCAACATCTCTGACTTGGAGGCTTAGGTTTATGGACCATGCAATAAAAAACAAAGAGGATGAACTGTACCCAGGAGAGTTCAAAGCATGCTGAGAAAGACAGGCTGGAGAGAGCACACTCCAGATAGCTGCACGGGTCTCCCAGGGCCCAGTCCTTGGCCCAAGATGCTCTAGATTTGTGTGGCCACAGGAGTGGTCACTGTGCTGGGAAGTAAGGTGAAGTGACTGGTCCCCTGAGAGCTTATCTGACCTGAACTGGACCAGCAGAGATGCTTTCCCAGGGACAGTAGAAGGCAGTGAGTGCCCTGGGAAACAGGACCGGCTCCTTTCCACTGCCGGTGGCCACAGAATGACAGGCAGGAAAAATAAAATGGGAGGGGAGACCAATGTGGATTCCAGGGAGCAGTGATCTGCAAGGCCCTCACCTCTTCCTTCTCCAGTTTAACTGAAAGCTTCATGAGTCTGTACTCCGGTGTCCTGGGAGCATGAGGAAGGAGAATTCCAAACACTGGAGCAATGGCTGCCTCACTTTCCCTCCCAGCAAACAACTTACCTTCTGTCTAGGTTAAATTCTCAGGTTTTCCTTCTCAGTCTGGTTCCCCCACCCACAACTCCCCAACCCCAGGAGAAATCCACCAATCACGTGGCCATTTTTCATTGTGAACTTTTGCTTCCATCCTCAAGCTCATGTGCTTCCTTGTCACACCCCTCGGCCATAGGCTCCCTGACCTCCAGCAACCCCAAGATTAGCTGGAGTGCTCACGCTCCTAGAGAAAACAGCAGGAGAGACAAAAGTCAGCCTAGCCGAGAGGACAGGGGCCTTGCTAGCTCCTGCACCTGGTGTATGGGGCTCACAGGAATGGCAGCTTCACCTTCAGCTGATGTCAGCCATCGCTGTTCTTGCTCAAGCCTGCTTTGTCTAGTCCAGCATGAGGACTCAGTCTAGGAAGCAGGAAGCAGGTGTCAGTGCTCTCTGCCTCCCATCTCAGTATCTCAGAGGAGTCCTTGCTCGTCTCAAGACAAAGGTTCAGGACCAACAGGCCCTGGGAACTATCCTCCAAGCACAGGGAGGGTGCTGGTGGAGACAAAGTGACATACTGCTCCCACTCAAACCACAAGTGCTAATTTCTGTACAATAAAGAAAAAATCCAAAGCGTGAGGCAGAGAGGTACCTTAAAGCTATTGACAATATACTGTAAAGCTAATAACCAAATCATTTCGTTTTGTGTGCACGATACCTACAAAATCTCTTGCCTCCAGGAGGAAGCATCGATTTACTTTAAGCATCTGATGGGTTTTAGTAAATTTCTAAGAATTGTTTGGGAGTCAACAGTTCTAGAATAGCAAAGGTACCATTTCATCTTCTTGCAGTTGCATGGTGATAACTATTAGAAGTCGATAGTGAGGTTCATGCTTTTCTATTACACCACAGTTTCACATTAGTGCTGAGTTTCTGTTAATCTACACAGTTGACGCTCAGAGACAAAATACACTTACTAACTAACCTTTCTCATAAACAACACATCCTATGGTATTCCTGAACCTTGTGAGTAGAAATCACATAGACACAGAATGAAACAGCTTGGTCCAACTGATAAAGCATTTGGCTACCATTACCTATTTATTTGGCTATGATTAATAATGTCCTACATACAAAAGAGAAACCTTTATTCTAGAGATGTTTGTAAGCCTGGCTAGGGAAAGCATCCAACTAGAGAACAGAAACAACTCTTCTCCCCCTGCACTAACATTCCTCCAAAGGGCCACAGAAGAACAGAGCCTGGAGCCCGCTGGAGTTTAGAGCTTGTTTCTCCATCCATCTTCCCAAAAGCTGTCAATGTGTGTTTGTCATTCCAATCTAGCTCACAGCTTTTTACAGCCCGAGATAATATCTCCATCAATCTTGGACCACATTAAAAGGGATGTTAAAAAAAAAAAAAAAAGTTCAGGGAGGGGCAGCTTGCCCAGCAGGACCCACATACCATTTCTTCTTACAAGCCAGTTAAGATGCCCAGTCAGCCCTCATTCTTCCCTTGTTACCAATGTCCTACTGGTCTACCTCCAGTAAACAAACTAACATTCATTCCCATTGAGTTTTTTTTTCCTCCACCAGGAATTTGAAATAGCAAATGTGGACAATCTGGCATTTATTGAAAGTGGCTTTCACGCAAATGGTCACTGGGCATTGTTCTGGAAACAGGTCATATGGGTCATCTCTCATGAAAGCTTCATCTTCAAGATAGATAGATAGATAGATAGATAGATAGATAGATAGATAGATAGATAGATAAAGGTGCAAAAGGTAACCTAGCCCATATTAAAGGCCAAGTACTGTGTCCTAGAGTAAAGACAGCCCAGCCCATGCCTAGCTCCCAGAGCCTCTGCTGTAAAGTGACCTTTTGTTCCTGCTAGGAGGAATCTCAATTTGTAAACACTGCTTTCTGACAAAAGATGGAAAGAAATGGAAATATTTATAATACCTGTCTCTGAGTAGTGAGAGAGGATGATTTATTACTCTTATCTTTTCTATTTTTCAGTGTCTATAAAGACCATGCACTTTTTATTTCGGGAAAAGAAAGGAAACTGAAAATAAACCCAAGCCAGGTGTGGTGGTGCACATCTTTAATTCCAGGCTTGCAGGGGTATCAGGGAGACAGCAAGTTAGAACTACCCTGACTACATGACCAAACCCCATCTTAAAACTCAAATCAAACATTCCTACCTAACTGATATAACACCTAGACAGCCCTCTCTAGGTTAACCAAATCAAATAATTACTAAGCTCATCTAATACAAAACCAGCATGAAGGGAAACCTAGTCGGTCACAGCCTGTTCTTCTCTCCGAGTCACATAAGACCAAACTGGCCTCAACTAAGTCAAATACAGTCACCATGCCATGCCCAGGATGCTCCAGGGGCTCAGCCCTCCTAGCCACTTGCCTGCCACCACTCTCTCCCCAATTCTGCCCCCTTTCAGGACCCCCACTTCCTTCTGTTATGCAGGCAGCAGTCAGCGATCTTTCTTTCTAGAGGACACGTTGTTTTCCAGCATAAAACCCTCTGCCCTGTTCACCACCCCGGGAGTGAAGTGAATACTCCAAGGTGGCTGGCCAAGGTCTCACAGCCATCCACATCTCTGGACTCTTTCGTCTCTACCTTTTACGTGGCACTTTCTAAGCAACCCACCAGTTCTTCAATGGCATGCCACACTTTCGGCAATTCACACACCATGTCCCTGCCGGTGGGGACCCACTTGCTTACCTTAGGGCCAGTTAGATTTCCCTAGATTGCACATTCTGAGCTGTACCTGTACAGAAGCACTTCACTGGAAAAAGCTGCCACACGGGGGATCACCATTCACTTGCCAACATCCACTGGGTCCTCAGTGCTCACTGGCAACAGCACTGCACCTCCGTTCAAGTCCAGCGCTCCAGCCTGTAAGGAGGTCTTTCACCACTCCCCAGGCACACCCAGGCACCTGCTGCTTAGCTTCTTCCTCACCTCCGACCTAGTCAGGGCCTTCTCTGTTACCACCGAGCACTGCCCTCTAACAGGACAAACTCCTTTCCTACTCTTACCCTACCAGCATGTGAACCTCCTCTCCCAGTGCGACGAAGCCGAGGCTGGTGCCCCTGTTGTAACTGGCACTCCCGTCTCCTACCTTCCAGGAAGCTCAGTGCATCAACAGTCCCTTCTGCATTTTTAGTTTGTGTCTTTCAGCAATGGAGTATTTGCCTGTACCTCTAAGCAAGCTCAACCGTCCCCAGCCAACCTTCGCCCTGGGCTTCCCTTCCAAGGGCATCATCTACTTCAGCACAAGGTGAACTCTTGAGAGAGGGGGAATGAGTAGAGTTCACATCTCAGCAAGTTTTGTCAATGGTTCAAGGTTAGTTAAGAGCCTTCTAAAATCTCTAAGAAAGCTCTAAGGAATTTCCATTCAAACAGCTGCCAAAGGCTGTAATTCCTCAAAGTCTATTCTTAAAATAGTCAAGTCCAAAGGCTGTTTTGAAAAGTAAATAAATGCGCCAAAGTCTACTCAAAGTCAGTGGCACCAACAGAGACTGCAAAAGCAAAACAAAACAAAACAAAACAAAACCCCTCAACTTTAAAAGACTAGAAAAACGATCAATTAGTACTACTCCAGTTGTAATTTAATGCAGACATAAGACCTGAATAATTAATAAAATGCTTGCATAGCTCTCTGCAACTGTGACACCACACAGGCATCTTATGCATGGTAATGAGATTAAACAACAGAACAACATTTTGACTCTGAATTGGCTCCCTGAAACACAAAACATTTAAATGTCATCATTAAATAGAGGAAAGCTATAGCATAAGATGGACAATGACATTGGCCAGCCTGCGGAGGTTCGAATGCTGCGGTCACACACATCTGGCCAAAGTGGGTGCAGTGGGAGGCCAGAGAAATCATTAAGCAACCTGAGAACTCCCAAACAAAGACACTGTAAAATTCTGTACTCTAAGGCAAAGGAAACACTTAATCCCCCAGGAGCTGCAGTATGTATTTCAACTGGGTTATCCCTTCCCGTGGAAGGACACAGCGATACACCAAAACCTGAGCGACACAGGATCTCCACCGCGTGCTTGTGGCCCAAAGCCAGCTTGCCTCGTTCTCCTGGCACCTGTTGTCTAATCATCTGGGAGAGATTATTCTAGGCAGCAGGAGAGGAGGGGCAGGAGGAGGAAGGGGGGGCAGGAAGAGGGAGGGGAGGGGTGGGAGGGGCAGGAGGAGGGAGGGAAGGGGCAGAAGGAGGGAGGGGCTGAAGAGGCAAAAATGAAAGTCTTTCTTCTATCGGCAAATACTGTGCACCACACTGACCTTCTAAAAGGTAATTACATTTGCTTTCTATAAACTGCCCCAAACATTACAGTCTATTTTTGGACCTCAGAGCCCATAAAGCCATAAAGGGAAATGACCTTGTTATTAGGAGACACCAACATTTTACTATATTCCTCATATGTCTGAGAGGCTGTCCTGGGGCAATCATATCACATTTCAACCTCAACAAAATTTCTCTGCTATCCATTTCCTCCACAATACTGAAATATTCTTTTTTGAAATAACTACAATATATGTTTAAAGAATAAACAGTTTCAAGAGTGTATTATAAAATGTGTTTCCTTGTGAATCTTAGTGGAAAACTACAACAGTAAAAAAAAGCAGCAAATATCCACTTGAAACAGTAAATAAAAATAAAATAATACTTGCTTTAAAGAGGAAAAGAAAATATGAGGCTATTTCCGAATGTCTAAGAGGCAGAGGGCAGTCAATGAAGGCAATACTCTACTAGGTTTTAACAACCACCCCTGTCCTGTATTCCCTGAAACTGCCTTCGCTGTGGCTGGTAAGTTGAGTACACATGAGAGGTATGCTGGGCCGCCCATGTGTGAGAACAGGGTGGCAGTTCCTAGTGAAAGATGTGGGAAAGCTGGAAATTCCGACCATAGGGCAAGATATTTGTCATGCACGATGGGTAGGAATGCTGGGTAATTGCCCAGAACCCTCAAAGTTTTAGCACACCATAGCCTTTTTTCTCAGAGGCCACAGAGAATCCTTCGATGAGTGTGAGGTTGTCCTGGAGAACACCGAGTGTATTGATCACCTCACCGAGAGGCCTGTGGACTGCAGCATGGCCAATCTACCGGGGCAAAGCATGAATCCACACCAAGTATTTCCAAGCCTTGTGCTAACAGTAAATGGTGCAAATGTTTGCTTTGTTTCCAATATGTGGATAAAAACAAAACATTAGGTGTTGCTAGGAAAGATTAAGCCATGATAAGGACCAAAGTTCACAATCAGTTTTTCAATGATTCCTTAACTTTAAATAATTTTAACTTAGCTTAACAAAATGGCATATTAGGAATTTATTTCCAAGTTTCTGCTAAACAGCAATTTAATTCCATAAAGTAGACACACATTTTTAAGTTTTTTTTTTTTTTTTTTTTTTTAATACGTATGAGTGTATTGCCTGTATGTGTAAGTGTACTGTGCATAAGTATTCATGGAGGCCAGAAGAGGGCATCAGAAACCAGGGAACTGGAGTTATGGATGGCTGTGGTGCTTGGAACTGAACCCAGGTCCTTTGCAAGAGCAGGAAGCACTCAAGTATTGAGTCATCTCTCTATGCCCCAGGTAAACATGTTAAAATGCCCATAACGTATGCATGACAGCAGTTTTTATTAGTATGAACCTCTGGAGAGCTTATGTAGGTTGTATTTGGTCATCAAACCCCAATATTAACAGAATCACAATAGGTTTCATATTTCAGTGTTACCTATGTGATACAATTCTTTTTTTTTTTTTTTTCTTTCTGTGCAGCCCTGGCTGTCCTGGAACTCACTCTGTAGACCAGCCTGGACTCTTACTCCCAAGTGCTAGAATTAAAGGTATGAAGGTATGTGCCACCACTACCAGTCTCTATACAATTCTTTTTTTTTTTTTTTTTTTTTAAAGATTTATTTCTTTATTTTGTACACAGTGTTATGTCTGCAGGCCAGAAGAGGGCACCAGATCACGTTACAGATGGTTGTGAGCCACCATGTGGTTGCTGGGAATTGAACACAGGATCTCAGGAAGAGCAGCCAGGGCTCTTAACCTCTGAGCCATGTCTCCAGGCCCCACCCCCCCATACAATTCTTAAGATACAAGCAATAGATATGGTGTTCCTTCTTTGGTATCTGTGTAAATGGGAACCAAATTTCATGACAAACACAAATTAAAGGTAAAAATAAGGTAAGATTTGTGTCAAAGGAAAGGTTTTTATTAATAGATAAATGTATTTTGAATTGTTATTTTAATTTCTGAGAAACTGATTTCGTCCTCTGAAAAGGTGCACCATTCCTGGAGGGACTGCAACAGGTAGTGTACAGAGTTGATGGAGCAAGCCTCCATTCCGTCTCCCTGCTCCAAAACTCCATTTATACAGTCCTTAGAGAGAGGCCATCTAAGACATTAAACTACTTAAACCAGATACTAGATCTTGGCTAAAGGGCCAGGAAGCAATTACTATTTCGAATTGTGAATACTGGGTTTCAGTTAACTGGAAGATGCTCCTTGGTCCCAGCTGGAGGTTGAACCTGGAGCCTTGTGCATTCTCTAGATAAATACTCTACCAAAAAGTTATGTGCCCAGTATGCTTTTATTTTTTATTTTAAGACAGGCTCTTAGAAGTGATTCAGGCTGGTCTTGAAGTTGCCCTGTAGCCCAAGCAGACCTTGAAAGAAGAATCCTCCTGTGTTTCACCTCCCATGTACCTAGGATTACAGGCACGCACCACCAGGCCCAACTGGGAAAGGTGGTTTTCTAAGAGACGCCCTGTTTCTTTACTTCCTTGTAGTGAGGGGACATTGAAGAAGAGAAGGCTAGATATGAGAAGGTTTATTAAAAAAAGAAATGATAAAAAGCTGACCCCAAAGTTACATGTTAAATGATATCTAATACCAAACAATACAGATAAAACATTTTGAAACATACGAAAGTACATTTATATCAGAGACTTTACTTTAGAAACATCACATGAGCTGCAAGGCTCATTCTGATGGAATCATATACATATATATTTACTTTAAAAAATAATCTTAATGCTTGGAGGCAAAGACAGGCAAATCTCTCGGAGTCTCAGGCCAGGCAGGGATACATGATGAGAATCTGCCTCATAAACAACATGAAACAAAAGAAAACAGTAGTCACATTTTATTTATTTCTGTGTGCATTTGTGGACACATGCATGCCATGGCACATGTGTGGCAGTACCATGTGGGTTCCTGAGATCAAACTCAGGCCATTAGGCTTGGTGGAAGGTGTCTTTACCCACGAAGCCATGTCATAGACCCTGAAATCCTATATTTAAAAATCTTCCATGTTATATATTGTTTCTCTTTGTGCAGGGTTGAAATTCTCTTCTATTTATTTATTGAAGTGTATATATGTGGGCATGTGTTGCCATGCTGCCCATGTGGCTGTCATAGGATAAGCTCTCTCTACCATGTGGGTCTTGGAGCAAATTCCGGTCATCAGGTTTGGTGACAAGCACTTTTACCAACTGAGCCATCTCCCTGGATGTGAGACAATGGAATTCTAAGTTAAACATGCCAGAATAGAATATTACTAAAAACCATGACAATGATTAACAAAATATAAAAGAATGAAATAAATGTAAATAAACAGATGAATTAGATATAATACGGCCTATAAGGTGACATTAGAAAATAAATGTCTTATTAGAGAGTAATCCATGATGACAAATTCTGTAATAACTACCATGCTAATTCAGATTTTAGTGGCTTTTATTCCATAAGGAGAATGAACTAACATGGTCTCTATTGCTACAAGGGGCAGTCTCTAGATGTAAAATACACATGTCAACTGACATTTAATAATAATTACTTTTAAACAATCTAATATAAAAGAGTGATATATGACAGATAAATTTTTTCATTTTGTTTTTAAATTTTAAACAGTAAAATATTTTCTCTGTAGAAAATAGTATAAATGCTGACATTTCCCAATAAGCCCTTTTAAGCCAAATGATAGCTGCATTTTACATATAAATATTGATTAGATTCTGGGATACAGAAGAAACATATCTTCATCTGTTCAGAGAACTATATTTTACTTAAGTTGTGTTAAGTGAGATTCTTATTCATCTTCCCCTTCACTGTTTGGTTTATGGCAGACATTTTTCTATAGGCTAATCCATAATCTAAAAAGATTTTAGCCTCCCCTCCTGAAAGTACGGCCAACATTTTCTTTCATTAGCTTGATACAGTACAAATTCTTATCCTAATAGTGAAATGTTTCACTAAAGCTTACCCAGTGATTGGGTAAAACCAATACTTATAAGCCACAGTCATCCTAGGGTCTCCCCTGCTAGGTAGCCTCCCTGGATCTGTGGGTTGCAGTCTGATTGTAGGATAGATAAATTAATACTACACGTTATAGCTAGTCAGAAAGTCCCAGACAATATTCATAGATAAAAATTTAAATAATATATGACTAGCAGTCTTTAGAGAGACCCTAGTGTAAAATGAATGTGATTTTTCAAAATGATGGTTCTAATGAGTAACTATATTTGAGGCATCATTTCCTTTACCATTTATCATCATGGTGTGACATGCACTCGGCCAAAAGTTATTTTTAAAGGAAGTTCGCTACTCCATGATATACTGCACAGCATGGTGGCAATTATTAGTAATGTGCTAACTATTTCAAAGAGCTAAGAGTGGACTGAAGTGCTCTCGTCACAAAGAAAGGGTAAGTATTTGTGGTGAAGATATGTTAATTAGACCAGTTTGGTCATTTCACAATGTATACATATATAAAAATATCAATTGCACAACAAAATATGCTATTATTAATGTTATTTCAAAATAACATTAAAGTTAAGAAATAAGAAAATTATCACAAGTCCAATCACTGAAAGCTATGCATCAAAGAACCCAGAACTGAATTAAATGAAGAAACGCACTGAAGATTACTGACTGGAGACAAAACACGTGCAGCACATGGTGGTTAGTAATCCAAATTTTGTATTGCTTCCTAACAGGCCAAATAGATTACTATTAAAAATACAAACTGCTTTAGAATGAACCAAGAGTATGGAAATAAGAGTGTCTGTCACTCAGGAATAAATGGGAAGCACACAGATGGAGAAGGACAATGGGCTCAGCTTGTTGCTATAGATCCTACTTCTGAACTACCCAGGAGGTAAACCCTACCTGGAGAAAGCTGCACAGAGCAGAAGGAGGCAGATGCCACATAAAAAGCATCCAGGGCCACACCTCTTTGAGCGGGTGAAAACGGGAAGAAAACCTTGAGGAATGGGCAACATGTGTGGAAACAACTTAGAACATCAGGAGACTAAAGCCAACTGGGGGCGCTTTAATAATGGGGAAGACGGCAAACTAAGGCTGCATTTAGTCAGTGCTGGGTTCATAGAGGTGGGCTGGGGGTTTTTGGTTTGTTTTCAAAGTTTCCTTTATTATAATGAACTGGAGACTGGCCATAAACAGAATAAACAGCACAGACAGATGTGGCCATGTGCTTCTTAGAAAGGATTTGAAGATGGTTTGGTGTGGAAAGCTTTTTAAAAGTTCAACATTACATTTTTAAAGCCACATTAAATCTAGATTTTCCAAAACACATTAGAAATGTAAAAGTTTCCTCACAAACCCCTTTGAAGGTTAGTGTGAGGAGGGTCTTTACACAGATTGCTACTCGAGCTGACTTGGAGAAGTCGCTCCCATCTGAAAGTGTCTTTACTTTTCAGGGCTGTTCCGGAAGCACTTTCTACAGCTCTGTGCCCTTAACCCTGGCCGCAGCTCTCACGTCTTGGTTCCTACCATCATTATTATTTCTCACTCTTAATTTGCTCAAGTTATGCAGCACAGCAAAACAGACTGATAAACACTGCAAGCAAGCAGTTCCTATGTGCTCCTGCCTTTTCATTTAAATTGTGATGTTTATGAGTGAAATGTCCAAGTGTTCGGACAAGGCGAGATTGTGTGTGCCTGTCTGGACATCTGTGGGTGTCTGTGTGTGTGAGGGTGCACATGCACACCTGAGCACAGCACTTACAGGTCAGAGGAAACCATCAGCGGCCATCTACCTCAGCTGAACTGAGGTCTCTCACAGGTCTGGAACCTGCCAAGCAGGCTGAGCTGTGTGCTTGGCAGTCTCAAAAGTGTGCCTGCCTCCACCTCCTCGTGCTGGGAGTGTGCATCACTGTATCCTGCTTTTCTGTCACGTGGGCTTTGCATATCAAACACAAGCACTTTATTGAACCAACTGTCCACCAGTTCCACGATGCAAGTTTTATGTGTTTAATTGCTAAGGGATATTATGTTTGTTTAAACAAAAATGTGGTGAGATTACTCTTTAATTTTTAAAGATTATATTTTATTTTTATCTGTGGGTGAGTGCCGGAGGCAGCCAGAACAGGATGTCAGATACCCTGGAACTGGAGTTACTGGAAGGTGTGAGCCCGGGGGGTGCTGGGAACTGAATTCAGGTTCTCTGGATGAGCCAGCAATCCTCTCCTATGCTGAAGTTATTTCATTTGAAAGTCTTAAAGGAAAATTTCACTAATAACAGGGGTGCCAACATGACCGCCCAAATCTTTTGTTTTGATCAACTTTCCACATATATTCTCAGCTATGGATTATACAACTAAAGAAATATTTCCAATGAGTCAAGTGGCAAGTTTGTTTTGAACAAATAATGGATTCAAATTATGAGCCGACCTCATGAGGGTTAATAGGCTAACAGGATACACATCCACAATGACATCAAAGCAGTGAGGACTCAGTTCACTGAGTGCTGGAGTAAACTGAAGCACCAGTGGTAGCCTGCAGTGCCTGCGCACTGACCAGCTGCAGCAGGGCGCTGGCTCTCACTTTCTTCTTCTTCTCCTTCTTTTTTTTTTTTTTTTTACAAATAAAGTCCCATTTTTTATTTTTTATTATTACAAATAAAGAAATAGGAGTAAGACTTTAACATATAAATGTCATTAATGGAGCATAATTTATCATTTAATACATTGTAACTGAAATTTGTGCATATATGATTTGCACAAAGAGAATAGTTTGCGCTTATCAAAATTTGCCCTAAGAGACAATAGCTAAAATTTGAACTTTAGAGGTAACTTAAAAATTTTTAATTTGTCTTTTTGTTTTCATTTTTCTTTATTAAGGAATTTTCTACTCACTCTACATGCCACCCACAGATTCCATCTTCTCCCTCCTCCCACCTCCAGCCCTCCCTCGCAAGCCACCCCACATCCCCACAACCCCCAAATCAAGGTCTCCCATGGGGAGTCAGCAGAGCCCAGCACACTGAGCCTAGGCAAGACCAAGCTCCTCCCCACTGCACCAAGGCTGTGCAAGGCGTCCCACCACAGGCACTGGGCTCCCAAAGGCCAGGGACGGATCCCGATGCCCCTGCCTGGGTGTCCCCCAAACAGTTCCAGTGGCTGACACTTTCAATCAGAAATCATCACCACTCCCCAAGGGCTCAGTACCACTGGGGATGAGGAGAAGCTTTGGAGTAGTATGTCAGGTACCCCTCACTCCAGCCCTATCTGGCACTGTCCTTACTTTCACTTTAAAGATAAGACACCGGGGCCCAGACAACCTGACCAACTGAGGCCACAGCACTCACATCTGCCCCTCCCAGGCACTTCGGTTCCCAGTTTCTGTTCCTCATCACCACTCGCTCTGAGCACCAGGCACACTGCGCATCTTAACCCCATGTCGAACTGCACAACAGAATTCTGGCAACAGTAAAAGGCTCCAAACAGACAACAACCAAAATCAAACACAGGATGAATCTGGCGTCTTCTGGCAGCGTGCGCCCATTGTTTATCAAGTGACTTCCCTGAAGACTTATTTCTGAACTTGTAACACAAGTGCTTTGTGCTGCACACCCCGGCTCACCACACAGCACTAATGCTACACCGCACCTGCGAACAGCACCCGAGACCCCTCCCACTACATAGGATTTTGCTCTTACTGAAGCATACCGGTATAGTTATGGGAAACAAAAGACTTTTAGCACTATATTTTCCTAATGTCATTTCTTTGTTTAGTTCTAGGCCAATGTTTCCTTCTTCTCTACCTCCATCTATCTATTAGCTATCTTACTATTTTAAATTTCCTCTGTTACTTAAAGGAGAAAAAAATTAAAAGCTAGGTGAAACCAACCAACCAGCCCCAACAATCAGAATTCTGTCCGATTACATGCATGACTGACAGGACTGCTTTTGGTAGTTCTCAACGTCTGGTCCACTCTCTTCGCTGCTCAAATGCCTTTGACTCTCCTGAATTCCTGGCCATGGGTTTGAAAACTATGTCAGATAAAGCATGCAGGTGTTAGGTTCAAATCTAAAACTTCCCATGATTTAAAGATGAAGACTATGAAAGACAGTGTTTTCATATCTGAATGAAAATCTGGGAACAAGATGATGGATGCTTTTTATACATACAATCACAACAATATTCTGTTTCTTCACAACACAATGGCCAGGATCTAGAGACCTGCTCCTCACAGTCTAGCTCTTCAAGTAGACACAGCAGCAGGTCCTTCTGCAGCATTCAGTGACTAGGTGGGTCCCAGGGTGCATTCCCAGACTTCTAAAACAGAGCAACTCGGAGCAGGGGAGGGGCCTGCACTTTCAGGCAGCTGCACTGCAAGGGATTCCTTCTATCTAGCAAAACTGGAGCGCTTTTAATCCAGCCTAAAATAAGTGAACAGTTTGCTAAAGCACTCCTGAATACAGCTTCTTATCCAACACAACAACTCCATTACTATAAAAGATTAAGTTAACTAGCTAAAGTACCAAGATATCAATTTTACAACATCTATACACAACTGATATACAGATTCTAATAAAGTCTGTCAAAGAACAAAGTAAAAAGCACTCCACTGTGTAATTATACTATTTACCTATTCAGAAACAAACAGCTTTGTAGTATGGGCTTGTTTTGTATTTATGCCTAATGGCAATGGTAATCTAACTGCATATTTATTAATTTTAAAGATGATTTTTCATGAAGTACTGCTATCCCATAATCAGAATGGAATAAAAACAACAAACAAATAGAAAAACCGGTGCCATTTGGACAGACTAAAGACCATTTTCAAGGTGCAGCAAGTCTTCCTCCTGCTGGAGGTATTATCCGAAGGTTCTGGATGACATCGTCACTGGGGAACCATGGACAAAGGGCACATGGGAGCTCTAGTTTTTCTTACAGCTGCATATGACTCTATGATGCTCTCAAATAAGTATTTTAATCGAAAATACTGAGGCAATATAGTATGTCCATATCTAGCCCAAACTCCCAAAGCAGGCTCATCCCACAAGTCCAACAACACTGCTGTCCTGTAGCTATTCTCTTCAGTGGTGTTCTACAGTGTGTGCAGTTGTGGAGAACAGGCTCAGTCTCTTCTACGTGCATCCCTTTCTGGAGGGAAAAACATCAGTGGCCCAAACACGAAGTTTGGGGCTCTGAAACAATCCCTGACAAGGGTGGATGCATTTCATCTTCTAGTATGAATAGCCATTAAAATACCCCAGAACCCAGTTAATTTTTTTTCAGAAACAAATACTTGCGAGCATAAGTTGCTTACCAAATTTCTTGATAGTTTATTCTGTACAGAAGAAACCTTGTTATCTTTGTCTCTCCATTCTTTAAGAATGCTTTTGGCTATTGTAAGGGGTGATGTATCTCTGATTTCCTTCTCAGCCTGTTTGTCTACTGTATATAGGAGGGCTACTAATTTTTTTGAGTTGACCTTGTATCCTGCAATGTTGCTGAAGGTTTTTATTAGCTGTATCAGTTCCTTGGTTAAATTTTTGGGGTCACTCATGTATACTAACATGTCAGGCCCCAGATGGAGCTCCAGGTGTCCAACTGTCGAGAAAGAGGAGGGTCTGTAAGAGCGAGAATTGTTGAATCCAAGACTGCAAAAAGCACAGGGACAAATAGCCAATTGAATGGAAGCACATGAATTATGAACCAAAGGCTGTGGAGCCCCCAGCTGGATCAGGCCCTCTGGATAAGTGAGACAATTGAATAGCTTGATATGTTTGGGAGGCACCCAGTCTGTGGGACCAGGATCTGTCCTTAGTGCATGAGCTGGCTGTTTGAAACCTTGTGCTTACACAGGGACACTTTGCTCAGTCTGGAAGGAGGTTACAGGACCTGCCTGTACTTAATCCACCAGGTTTAAATGAATCCCCAGGGGTGACTTGATCCTGGAGGACATGGGAATGGAGGGGAGGGGCTGGGAGAAAGGTGGAGGTGGGGGCGGGAGGGGGGAGGACAGGGGAACCCATGGCTGATGTATAAAATTTAAAACACATAATAATAAAGAAAAAAATTATAAAAAAAAAAAAAAGAATGCTTTCGGATGCATGTAAGCACGTCCTGATGACTATTCCTAAGGACCACATGTATGAAGCAACTAGATAAAGCTTGAATCACTGTATTCTTTCAGATTGATAGGGATTTTTAACGATCCCGAAGCATCAGTCTGTTTTTCTTCAGTTAGTCACAATTGCTGAACTCAACGACATTGTGGAATCTCTATCATCAAACAGTTTAGTGAAGAAACTAAAAATATTGTTTATGAACTAAAAAGAAATTCCCTAGTAACAAAGCAAAAAGCATACAGAATCCACAGCACTAACTGAAAGGGCACCGTAACCACAGGGGCCATTCTGTAAACATGAACTCGGCTTCACAAACTTGGCTTCGCCTGAGGGGAAACGTGCTATGCAAAATCGAAGGACCTGGTGTGTAACACTGAATGCCGTGTCCTATACAAAATCGAAGGACCTGGTGTGTAACACTGAATGCCGTGTCCTATAACATCAGTCCCACAAAGCCTCGCTGAGATTATTTTGGAACAAATGAGAAATCTGAATCAAAGACAAAGTTTGAAATGAAAGATGTTTCCTTAATTTCAATTATAATGAAAGTCTCTCAATCTACACTTCATAGTGATTTTTTTTGGCTATTCATAGTGAAGGCAGGAAGTAAAGGACACCGACTTAGCATTTTTTTAAATTAGGCAGATATAATTTCACAGTTTTAACATATCTAGTATCAGTGATGGCAGACATTTGAAAGGCTTGATCATCAACTGTGTATCTTGAGTATAACAAGACTCAAGACATAACATATCATACTGAATGCAATTATAATTTATAATTTGCTAATTCAATAAAATCAGGCATACAAAAATAGATATAAGACCCACACTCAGGGATTACTCTTAAAAGTAAGAAATTCTTCAAGGATTATCGTTTTAATTCAATTTTAAAATAACAATATTTATTTCTTTCAGAAATAGTCTATGGCTAAACTTCTCATAAGCACTGACAGTCTAAATGTGTGTAATTTGGTTATAGTTGGGACAGAATACCAGAGAGCCAGAAGGCCTCTCAAAGCTTCCTTTAGAGAATGGCCGGTGGGAATAGTTTGTTAACAATTCACTTGTTTCCATTTAAGTGTGCACTTTTAGAGCACTCTCAATAACAATAACTTGAAAATAGGTTGTTTATGGTCTCCACATTTTGTTTTCATAGGACTACAGAGTCTAACTGGATGAGAACACAGATTTCCACACATTACCACATCACTTCTGATAAAGTAAGAAGTGGCTTGTTTAAATACATGTGGTCTATTTTTTAATAACTCTAAGGGGAATTCCAAAGAATTTTATTAAATCAACTATGCCAAGGGTTACTACCATTTGTCTTGGGGAACTTCACAATGCTCCATGCCACACATTGTCTCAAATACATACACCCCACATGGTGCAACTCATCATGTTACAAAGCTAAACATTTCAATAAACCCAAATTGACTAAGTTGTATTCTTTCTTTCAGAATTACATAAATCTGAATGAACTAAACTCAAAACAATAACATTCTGACACAATCCCTTCTACATTATTTGAAAATTAAATTTCTGACAGTAACAATGCATACTTTTTCTTTAGTATTTTATTTTTAAATTGAATGTACCAAGCTATGATACAGCTTCAAAATGGACACAGGACAATTAAACAAAGCCAGGAATTCTCTATGGCACAGGCATTCCTCTTGCTATGAGGAGATTCCTCTCTCCCTTTCTATGAACCTACTGCTTAGAAGTTCAACTAATGACTGTATACTACAGAAAAGTAGTATTTCACAAGGACGTTCTAGCGAGAGTCATCGATTTGTGAGACTGAAGTGCACACTCTTATGACTAGGGAAAGATTACAGACAGAAGTTTAAGGGCAGAAATTCCTGTGCCGCCATGAGTACAGGTCTCCATCCTCGAAACCCAGAGAAGAGCACAGAGGCAGGGCAAGGGGGCTTACACTGAACGGATCATGCCTCCAGGCTGCAGGAGCTGAAAGATGAGTTGTTTCCTTTCCGACAAAGCTTATTAAAGTAATATATTTGACCATCTCCACATCTTATCTTCCTCCAGAATGTCAAGCGACAGCGTCATGGCACCTGGCTTATATGCGTATCCCAGGCCCAAGTGACTGCACAGCTGTGGCAAGCTAGAGCTCAAATATCAAAATTCCTGATATAATAAAACGGTGTAAACTTAAACCACCCATTTCTAATCCAATTACTTTATCTCCTCACCTCATCGACAATGATTTCATGATGTTTGGCTGAAGAATGATGTGGTATTTGGTTTGTGATTAAATTCTATCATGATCTATAGAAATATGACGGGCATTAAAACCCAAACAAAAGCAAATGTAAGTATTTTTAACATAGGCATAAATGATGAAAAGGTCCATTATTCAGGGAAACTTCTCATTAGTTAAAAATTATCTCAGAAATTGCCAGTGTTTGCCCATACCTTGTGACATACCTCAGTATTTTGCTTTCTGTAGGAAAGAACCCTAGGATGAGGAGACATTAGTCACATTCTCTACATAGCTCCTCCAAGCACGACACAGTATGGTGTTTCTTCACAGCAACTGTAGTTCCAAACACCCCTAGATGTGTGTATCACCACATGGCAACCAGACAAGCTACAGTATGGTTTCTTTTAAGGGGAAATACCTGCTTTATAACATTTCTGAAATCTGCTTTTTCAATTAGTGCCACCAGGACACAAGGTATAAAGTTTTTGCCTGTTTCTGGCCCATTCTTCATGGTGCACTGTGATTGCCCAGACCCTCCCATTACATAAAACGCTCCCATCATGCAAAGTCAAGGGCAGAACAAATCTCCTCACAAGGTCTCACCAACCTCAGTGGAAGCGAGGGGGTGGCTGGAACCTGCCCTTCCCTATTCCAATAATTCTTGCTGAGGGGTTCTGGCAGACATGTGGGGAGGGGTTCAACATCTCTCTCATTTTCCTAGAGAGAAATCAGGAGGCTGTGGCTCCTCGACCTGTAAGAACTCAGCCTGAGAATAGAGGGCACAAGCAAACTGTGGGGCTTCTGGGCTTTGCCTAATTTGTTCTGTTGGCTCTAGAAAGATAGTTTCTGTCCCTTAAAATGGTTACAGAGACAAAGGTATGTTGGCAATCAGCATATGCTAAGTGCTCAGTGAGCAGTGCCCCTGTCACTGTGCAGTTTGTATAAGGGAGTGCATTGGATCGTGTATCTATGAGGGTGGGGGTGGGGTCAAAGAAGGATATTGGGTACCCTGATCTCTGCACTCTCGGATTCCCTTGATCCAGTCACTACACTGGAAGCTCCCCCATTTTGGTTAGGCTGGCTCATCAGCAAGCTCTGGGGTTCCACCTGTTTTCACCCCTTAATGCTGGTGTCAAAGGCATGTGTAGTCATATAGGGTCTTGTTTTTCACAAGGGTGCCAGAGATCTGAACTTAGTCTATCAGACTTGTGCAGGAAGTTTCTTTACTCGCCCAGTCATTTCCCCTGGGTGCCTCAATCTATTTTTATAAAACATGGAAAGTCTTTCAGCTTCGCAGAATTATTAGGAGTTAGTTGAGCTGTCACTTCACAGCTTCCAAAATGAAAACACACACACGAGTCTGCAATGATCTCCACTAGTGAGATGGATAAGCTTACGCTACTGTTTGTATCTGGGTATTTCATCTCATGCTGCTTTTACACTTTCTTCTGCATTAAGACTTGAGTGCACAGAACTTTCTGAGTGGGCATTAAATGCCTCTTTTACAATAGGTAAATGGATCCACTTTATGCTACATAATTTAAAAAAAAACATTTTCTTTGCTTTTTAAAGCTATGTACTATTTTCTAATAGCAAAACCAGGAAACAGGAAAAAATAAATAAAAGCCTTAGTACTGAAACTTACACGTTTTTGATGCAAAAACAACAAACAAACACCTAAATGTGATCTTTCAAGTTGTAATGTAAAAGCAATAGATAGTAGGAACAATCCAAAATATTGACTCCTCAAATAAAAACAAACTGAGCTGGGTGTGGTGATGCACACCCTTAATCCTAGCACTCAGGAAGCAGAGGCAGGTAGTTCTCAGTGCATTTGGCTTTGAGCCCAGCCTGGCCATAGTGAGTTCCAGGAGAGTCAGGGCTACAAAGTGAGAACTGGTCTCAAACCACCACCAGCAGCACAAAAAAACATAAAGGAAAACAGAACAAAGTCCAAATACTTGGCCAAGGTTGATGGCCTGGGTAGGGGACACTGGAGGTCTCAGTGGCCTGGAGGAGACAGAAGGGGACTGGGGCAGCAGCTACTTTCTACACACCCACTTTTCATCTGCAGGTCTCCAACTCCAACCCGCACACAGGCTTGTGTCCTTGACCAGAATATTGCAGTATATCCAAGTTCTCCGTGTTCCTCGTAGATGACACACTTTAAATACCCCAAATGGCCTTCTGTGCCAGTGGTATCTTTTACACATCAGTTCCCAAATAAAACTCTGGGCATTACAACGTGGTTCTGTAGTTTCTTACAGCTCAATTCAGTAGCACTATATATACCATCTTGTTCTTAACAACAGGATTAATAAAATTAAATACTTCATTGAGTCCTCTCTCAAATTTACAAAATGAGAAGAAAAAGGAAATGTAAAAGTGTAAGTATTATTAACCAGAAACAATGCTAAGGAAAACCTGTGTTCGGAGCAACTCCTTGGTTTTCATTTCATCTGTCAGGTTAAGCTGGGACGAGGTGGGAAGCTTGATTGTGAAGGACATATTCAAAATTTTGAGACATAGAAAACTCCAGAAGCAGATCACTGAGAAACTTAGAAACTGTTTTCACGGTCATTTCAGGCTGGGTGGGCTCCTCAGAGCCCTTCTTACCATACGTGAGTGGGGCCATTTATGGAACTTAACACAGAAAACAGTCTTTGTTGGTTTTTTAATGTTATATGCTATTTTCTGCTAACAAAATTAGGGAACACAAAGAACAAAAGATAGAAGCCTGAAATTCACATGAAAAATTAGTTTGATCAATATCTTCATATAGCCTGCTTTCTCCCTTTTTTATGTTATTAAGAGATTTTCTATTCGTTTTACATATCAACCATGGATTCCCCTGCCCTCCTTCCTCCCATCCCCCATTCTCCCCTCCCACCCTACCCCACATTCCCACCTCCTCCAAAGCAAGGTCTCCCCTGGGGAATCAGCAGAGCCTGGTAGATTCAGTTGAGGCAGGTCCAATGCCCTCCTCCATGCACCAAGGCCAAGCAAAGTGTTTCAGCATAAGCACTAGGTTCCAAAAAGCCAGCTCATGCACTAAGGGCAGGTCCCGGTCCAGCTGCCTGGGGACCCCTAAACAGTTCAAGCTAAGCAAATGTACTGCTTTCTTACATGCTCCTTTAATTTATGTGAACATAATTTGTGTAAAAAAGCTATGGATAGATGGACAGATGTTCCTGTCTGTAAACACCACTGAGAACGTCCGAATGTTCTTTAGAACAATCCTTCCCCGCTTCCCTTACACTGCTGCTCAGTCACTGTTCTACATCACAGTAGCCATTTAGACAAGGCCTTCAATTTTCTCTAGGTTAGCTGGCCGCTAGGTGAGTTGAATACATGCAAATCACACCCCATGGTGCATCTTCCATTTGAGAGGAACTCCTAAGAGTTAGTTTCTGGGGACACAGCGGTGGCTCGGCAGCAGCAGCAGCGCCACCACTAGGAGAGCTTGGTCCAGGCACTGGCTTGGACCAGTGCTTGTGGAGTCAGAATCGCCCTGGAACTTCCTGAAAGGTTTTTTTCGGAGATGATGGGGCTGACATTGGGGAGAAGAGGAGTGGAGCAAGAGGTGGGGGGGGGGGGGGGGAGCAACAGAGGAGGAGAACCAGAGCACACAAGAGGGACAGAAGCAAAGATGGTGACGGCACCGTGGAAGACAGCGTGGCTGTGCACAGTGGAGAGGAACTTCCTCAAAGGAGGCAGAACTCACACATCGCTGAGATGTTTATGGCTCCCGTGGAAGGCGGAGACAGACACTCCTCCTTTATGCCAAGAGGCCAGCTTGAGTCCCGGTGCCCCGCTGAAACCCAGCCTGGCACTGCTGACCTCAGCACCTTCATTCTACTCCCAGCGGGAGGAGAGGAGAGGCCAAAGAGAGCTCACCAGAGACACCTAGGATCCAAGAGCACAACCAGCTAGCTCCTTCACTGGAGCTAGATTTAGTCTATGTGCACTGGTGTGAGGGTGTCAGGTCCCCTGGCACTGGCGTTGCAGACAGGTGTGAGCTGCCATGTGGTTGCTGGGAGCTGAACACCGGTCCTCTGGAAGAGCAGTCAGTGCTCTTAACCCACTGGGTTTCTTAACACGTGGCTACAGTGCTATCTCCACAGGCTGGTGGCCACGCTGAAGGGGGAGAAACAAACTTGGTTTCTGATTCTTCATTAAATACAGAGCACACTACCAAACACATACGCTTGCTGTAGACTCTGCTTAGGCTGGCTTTTCCACAGGCCTGCTTTTCAGTACGGAGGCCTGCACCTTCCTACCTTCTGGTAAGGAGCACCCAGCTTACAGAGCTTACAGAAGATGCTGAAAATGATGGTGGCAAGTTTTCTCTGGGGGTTTGGAAGCAACTGTGCACACGGGAGTTGGAGAAGTTGTTCGTCCATGAGCCCAAGTAGAAGAGCACACTGGAAAGCAAACACTGGAACCAGCAGGAGATTGAGGGCTGCCTACATTGCTCCTCAGTAGGAGCTCTGACACACATCTTGAAATATAAAGTGTTATTTAAGCAGAGAGAGGAAACTTCACTGTGAGATTGAAATACCATAGTAGTATTTGAAAACCACAGAGGAATAGTTTTTTTAAATAAATAATATAAAATAAATGTTTAAAAAAATAAACAGAAATACAGGTTTAGAAATATATCCTGAGACATGTCCTCTTAGGAATTGAGCACTTCTGTTTGGGTCCAGCCTGTATGATCATGAATTCATTGATGATATACCCAGCTTAACCCTCTTAAAGCACCCTGCTGCTTTCCCCCAGTACTCTTTTTAATCTAATTATCTGAATATTTAGGGTGAAAGTAATTTTACAAGGATTCATACATGCAAATTACACAGTAACATCCTTGTTACACACACCTACTACAGCACTGCTGGGTAGTCCACACTCTAAACCCTTCAATTCTAATAGATGTTATGACTAAATGAATATGCAAGTGTAGACAGCTCCTTTCCAGAAATGTAAAGGAAGAACACAACAGTCACAGCGTAATGAGATAAGATAGCTAGTAGAATTTGAAACTAATTATTGCAGGGAGACCCTTTTGTGAAATAAACCTCATTTCCAACATTCAAAAAAAGTTTTAATTTCGGGTTGGGGATTTAGCTCAGTGGTAGAGCGCTTGCCTAGCAAGGCCCTGGGTTGGGTCCTCAGCTCAAAAAAAAAAAAAAAAAAAAAAAAAGTTTTAATTTCATAAACATAAGAAAATAAAAACATAGCTGGAAATGAAAATACTCAAAACTGGATCATTAAAATGTAGATCAAATAATGTAGTTCTATAATCCATTCACATTTTCAGGTCTATTTCTTTAAGAATTCAGTTCAGTGAAACTTGTGGGTTAAACTATTAGAGGTAACAAAAAGTAAAATTAAACATACTCAGGTCTTGACGTGTGTGTGTGTGTGTGTGTGTGTGTGTGTGTATGTGTGTGTGCATGCCTTCGAAGTTCCATGCTGTAACTTAAAAGCCACCCCCTCTCTCTTATAAAGATTCAAATTACTATTAAAAATACAACTCTCGGAAAACAAACACACACACTTGCAAAGGTAGTTAGATACACACACTTTGATGTGGCCACGTTACTGTTTGGGTACTTGAGGGCAAAGTAATAACTCTTGAGTAGCACACAATTATTAAGCAGATATCTAAGTGTGTAGAAACAGTACCTTTTACTTTTAAATGTAGGAAGACAGTAACAAAATTATTATTGTAATTGAAAACAAAAAGCAAGTAGACAAACTGTCAAGGTAATACATTTACATTAACACATGTAATACTTCTTTGATGAAAATCAGCAGTGTTCAATATTATTCACAGCTCTGATTCACAAATGTAAGTGGAAAGTATTTCACATTTAGATTTTTTTCCGCATTGGTCTTAAAAATTCTTACTTTACATCAAATATAGTCCACTTGCCCCCAGCACATAAACCCATGCAAAGATGGAGGTAAGAACACACTGCATGCTTACAGCCCAGTGTGGCCAACCCCATTGGAATTGCACTCAGTGACAGCACCAGAAGACACAGGAAGGAGATTCTTCAAAAAGAATCCAGTCAAATCATTCAATTAAGAAAATGCCCACCCACAGCACAGAGGTTGGCTTAGTTAGGAAAACAGCTTAAGTTTACAAGTTCTTTCATAGCCTACTCCACAATAAACTCTTTAAAAGAGCCAAAATTGCCCCGTCTTTTTAAATTAAACCATTTTCTTTCAAAATTTAAGTTCAAAGATTAAACATAATACATAGGTTATTTAGTCCTTTGTCCAGAATTCATGATTTTATTTTACAAAGAAACACAAATTACAGTTATTCACAGCCTTTTCCTAAAGTTAGAAACACATGTGAGACCAAATCAACTCAGCTTACCATATTTCAGCAATGTTCACACTTATTAATACTGAAAGTATTTCCCCATAATCTTCAAACACTAAAAGAAGATTACACTAGAAATCATCACGGACACTAGTGCTTCAACAGAGCCTTACAAGAATCCAGTAAAACCCCTACTTTTTACCGGAACGTGATCAAATCCTCACTGTCATGGAACACTTTTGCATGCCCAGTCAGCAGACCCCTCCCTAGGCTCCCACCCTCATACCAAGGAGCTCAACAAAAGGCAGTTTTCATAAAAAGAATAAGAAAAGCAGAACTGTGAACACTGTCACCATGAAACACACACTATTCAATTAAACAGCGCAAAATACGCACACACAGAAACACAGGACACTGTACAAAAACCTGAACCCACGACAAAAAGTATGAAATTTGAAAAAAAAAAAAAAAGAAGGGGGTTAGTGTTCAGTTGTGGAAGCAGGATGTTTATTAATATTTAGTTTATTTTTAAAATACATCTTTGAGACTAAAAAGAGGATTACAGAAATCAGAAACTTTTAAAAGTGTTTGAATGCAGTAAGTAATTCAAGAGTTTATACTGAACCTTTTATTCAAAGGAATTTAAATCAGTGAGACCCAAATGGCTTAAGTTTAAATGGATATTGATGGAGAAGTAAACATTTGGGTCCATTTTAAAATAAAGATGAAATGGTAAAGTGCCTTCAAGCTAAACATATTTAAAATAATAAATAGAAAGTAATGAAAGGCGTGTCCTTATGCGGCGCTGGGGGAAGTCCCAGCGATGAGTTAACACAGTGCCCCTTATTAATCTCCATGTGTTGTTAGAAGCATTTTTCTAATTGACCCTGAATTAGCATTTACTATCCCAGAGAGAGTTCTCTGTGGCAAACACTTGAACGGAGGTTGTCTGATGGCTTTGCCTGGTGTTAGAGGTGTAAATAGATTTAGTGAGAAGAGTTAGCTGTGGTCGCGCAGGCGCACCGGAACCGCCCTGCTCCTCACCCGCTACACTAGCAAGGCTTGAAGCGCTCTCCCCTGACTAATATATTAGGTCCTCTAAAACAATGCATTAATTATGCAGTCCCCGAGAGTCAGACACTGTGCTTAACATGATTAGTGCTGCTGTCTACCCCACTTAAGTCCTGACATGTATTTTAAAACCTGAAAGCGATCTGGATGCTTTCTAGTACCCAGAGCACTAGCTGCGGGCTTCTCAGGGCGCACAATAACCGCCAAACACACAGGCGCGGATGCGTGGAGGCGGCTGGCTCCTGGAACTCTGTCTTCCCTTTGTGATGTCTCTCAGAAGTATCCGCCTCGTGAAGAGCTGCATTCCATTCTTCACCTCTGAATATGTTCTAAGTTGTACAGTGTGATTTGCAGTAAAAAGCAGAAAGAGAAAATAAAAAAAAAAAATTGTTTTGACGGTCAAGATTTTTTCCTCTCGGTTGCAAATGAACCCCTTGTGGAAAGGTTACCTTGGCAAAGCAAGAATTTAATGCTCTAACCATTACTGGAGACCCAAAGTCCATGCTTTTCCGTTACAGGGTTGCAGTACATTTCTGTTAGTGAGCCAACAACACTGTGGCTATGGGTAAGCTCTTGCTTTATCAGCTGTGGGAGTGGGCCTGCTGTTTTCTGAGCATGTTGAGAAAACTACAGCCTCCGTGAAGGTTTCCACTGTTGGTGGCTGGATAAAAACATTCCTGCTTCCTTCACCCTTCTGCATTCATCAGTGACAACCTGTGTAAATATATTTAAAGACCAAGTTCGCATTTCATTGTTCACATTTCAGGGGGAAAGCCCAGCCAGCGTCTCATAAATCAATCTGTCACCTGCTTTTACTGGTCCTTTTCTAGTGTTTTCAAACCAAAGAGACCTGGGAAAGTGACAGGAAGAAGAAAGAGTGTATCCCTTCACACAACAGGGACATTTGTTTCCAGTATACCTTATAACTGGCTCCGCATTACGTAAGTTAAGACCCATCATTTGACACATACAGTGCTCAAAGGCCAACTCTGCCATGGCCTTCTAGTGGGAAAGAACTGCACTTGCCAATGAGAAGCCCACAAGGAAAAGCAGACTGTGCCCGAAACCTGAATGGCTCTCCCAACCTGACCAGCGTGGACCCCCGAGGGGAGAACATGGCAGGCTGCTGCTGCTGCTGCTCCTCATGTAAATCCCACAGGTAATCACCTAACAACCAGGTGTTATGAAATGACTACACCATCCTAATTACCTAGAGGCCCATTAACAAATTACACGGGCACCACCAAGAGCTGGGAAGACAAACACAAGCCAAGGAAGGACAGCGGACACACCAGCTCTATCCAAATGAACGAACGGAGCACGCAAAATGACCCATGCGTGGAGTCCTAGGGAATTTAATCTACTATCTGAATTTTATGCCAAAGGAAATTAGAAAAACAAAGAGAAACTTGTGTGGAATGTTCTTAGAATGTATCTCTCCTCACAGTAACTATCCCACTGCTCTATCTATAATGATAAGGCAATAATAAAGTACTATGAACTCTAAATGCAAACCTCTCTAAAGTCCCTGACAGCAGTGCATGGACTGTGTGCTAAGGGGAAAGGATTAAGCAATTTCTTCCTTAGTAAAAACATCATCAAACCTAATGAGTGGTCACTCTGAAGTATTTGATGCAACCACTAACCTATTTATAACTGATCGGAGCAGAACACAAGAGTCAGGTGCCCTGATTTATTCTTCAGAGACCTGCCATCACCTTGACAGGCGGGAGAAACGGGAAAGTAACCAGCATGCAATCAACTGTAACTGCTGCACACATCTTATCTCCTCCAAAGGAACAAAAGAAGCCCAGGTTCGCAGCTGGCCACTGCTAAGGCTGAGCAACAAGGAGAGAGGGTTGCTTGACGCGGAGAAGGAAAATGTCTAGGTCTGCACATCATATGGTTTGACTTAAGAGTGACTGATTAAAGATATTAAACGACTCGAGCATAAATTGCATGCACCTGTTGTTCCCATGGTGGCAGCCCTCGCACAGCCCCGTGAGCATGAGAATTCTGCCATGGACAGAAAGCCCTGGCCGACTCTATCTCACGTTGCCCGGCACTGGAGGAGAGTGGATTTATTAATCAATTTCACAGTTTCTTTGGATACACTGTTTACATTAAGACGTGATACCAAATAGACCAGAGAAATGACATTGACATTTTCTAGTCAATGTCTTTCATTATTAGCTGCCTCTCTAATTTTATGATTTGTATACATTTTTTTTTTCAACCAGACAAATTAGTTTCATGTGTTTTCATCATGCTGCAGGCTACTTTATCCATACTGGGAAAATAATCCTAAATTCCCCCTGAAAGTTTTCATTTTCACAGCTCAAATATTAATAGATTGCCTATGTGAGTCTTTGCGACTCTTAACAGTCTTAAGAAAATGACCAAATTACTGCTGCTAGGAGATCCTTCCAATGGACTGGGAATAGGCCACTCAAAATCACAAGCTCACTGTGTGCTGAGAGAAAAGCCTCAAGATCGTGACAGAGGTCTAGGATGTGGCACTGAGGCGAGGTGCTGGACGCAGCCTCGGGGGGCCCAATCTGGACTTAAGAGAAGTCTGGGAAGATCAAAGGCCTGGCACAAAACAGTTCTCTATACGGTGCTCTACAAAGCAAGGCCACCTGTGATCACTGCCACCCCTCCCTATGCACCCAACCACCAGTGTTAGGTCCTGTCTGGGCTTGGCTTCTGCTCAGAAACTTTCTTTGAAGCAGGTGGACTCTTTCTTTGCAGGAGTGCCCACAAAGACAAGCTCTTGGTTCCACGGCTCCAGGTAGAATTTAGTTCCTTCCTGGGAGATGTGTAATTATGAGCAGATATTAATGTAATGGGATTTCCTGAAGCAATGGACTCTAGCACTGATGCTTGTCAGTGAAGACAGTGCAGTGCATTTAGTTGGCAGTGGGCATGCCAAGTGCCAGCAGTCACAGCGGAACTCCCCTCAGAGAGGTGCTTTCATTTGGCCAAGAGTATCTTTTTCTAGCCCCACGAGTCCCAGCAATAACTGCCACTAATAAAGATTTCAGTCAGGCCTTCACATAGAGCCTCAGATACAGCTAGGTTGAAATCCACTCCCAGAGCATCATGGAACCTGTTGGCAGCAGACAGAGGTAAGCGCTAGGGCACAGGTGTACCGTGTGTGGCAGGCCTGGAATCAGGTGGCTAAGATGGGTTGACTTCTTGCTAGGCACTTGGCCAAATGACCTTAAGCAGTTTGTGTACCTCCTCTGAGCATCCATTTCTCACCTGTCAGGTAGGTGATAAGAGTAGGGAGCACACAGTTACTAGGAAGATAAAATCAGATGACAAATGTAAAGTTCTTGGTGACCTCAGTGAGACCATTATTACTGTTATCACCATTTCCCCTTTGATTTCAATTATTTGCAAAGCAGCAAGTTAGAGTGAGAGCACTCTGGTGTCATCAGGGCACAGTTTGGGGGGGGGGGTGCTCCTTGCAAGCTGGGCAAAGCAGGAAGTTCAAAGTTTACCTCATTTGAGCAAGAACCAGGAAGTGCAAGGACTCAAAGGCAGGAAGAAAGAGAACCTGCCCTCCCATCCCCTTAGCCCTGCAGTACTAATCCTAACAGACGCATGGGAACAGAGTACACCAAAGATGCAGAGAGATTAGGGAACTCCCCTTACTGAAGAGAATCACTGTAGATTGAGAAACGTCAGCAGCCTCTATTGGGGAAATTCTAGCCAGATGTTACTCTGCTAACAGTGCATCTACCTGGAAATTATTTTCCCAGTGTGGGAAAACAAATTTGTCTAATGGAAAAAAAATTACATAAATCCCAACTGCTCATATGTACCCACAAATAGACATGCTTCTCTTGGAACAGACACACTTCTTACCGCCTCCCCTTTCCTCCTGTATCCACTGGCAGAGTGCTAACAAAGCACCTATGTGGGAGGAGCCAAGGGTCACAACAGTTAGTTAGGTTTGCTCGCCACTGGCTTGGCCCACTGGCCTTAATCAGCATGGGACATGCTCACAGTTCCACCCACACTATAACTTCCGGTTGGAGTAGGAATGTGTAAGAAATGACCATTACCAAGCAAATCTGCTTCACTGTAACAAGCACAACCTTTAATAGTCCTGAAATTCTGTAATGAATTTCTAAATGGTCTTATTAAATAAAAAACACAGAGCCAGGAATTTGGGTGAAAGCCTTAGTGAGATCAGGGAAATACGGAAAGCCGCCAGCTAACCTCACCTCACCAATTCCAAAGCTTCCAAGGAGCACAACTTCCTGTCTGCCCAGGCTATATGCCTTGCTTTTCTGACCTCTCATTGGTTACCTCACTTCCTCTTCCTACTCAGCTCTGTCACTGTCTGTCTGTCTGTCCAGACCTCCAGGTCTCTATGGTCACCCACGCTTGGCTCTGTTCCCTAGTGTGGCCTTGAACACACAGAGATCCTGCCTGCTAAGGGATTAAGAGTGTGTGCTGCCTGACTTCTTGTTTACTTAAAATGGCTGGCCTTCCCTCCCCTGATCTCCAGGCAAGCTTTATTTATTAATGCACAAATAAAATATCATGGAATCAATGATTTAAATGAAAAGCTCAGCGTTTCCTTTTCAAAATAGGACTACTAGAGAGGGGAAGGGAAAGGAAAGGGATGCTTGGGGCTGGTGAGGCAGCTCAGTGGTGAAGGCCTGACCCACCGAGTCTGATGCCCGGCATCTAATCCTTGGGCACCCAGAAGGCAGAGGGAGAATCAACTCCAGCAGGTTGTCCTCTGACACACCCCACACCCCTACACACACGGCATATGCCCCTCACTCCAAATAAATGAACAACGAAAGAATTTAAACGGCCGGGTGGTGATGCACACCTTTAATCCCAGGCAGAGCCAGGTGGATCTTTGTGAGTTCAAGGCCAGCCTGGGCTGTAGAGTGAGATCCAGGAAAGGCTCGAAGCTACACAGAGAAACCCTGTCTCAAAAAAAAAAAAAAAAAAAAAAAAAAAAAAAATTAAAGGAATACATTTCAATTTCATGTAAAAGCATTACTAATTGTTTACTTGTAATTAGAAATACAGAGAACATTTTATTTCTAACTGTGTTAAAAATCTCTCACTTTCACTGTTTTTAAAGAAATGTGTGAAAAGTAACATATATGAAGTAGCCAGGCAGGGTATGGTAGGACCACAGATCCTGACACCAACTCACTTAACTGGCCAAAAGTGCCTTGCAGGGCATGCAAAAGGTGCCACTGGCACAGGAGTTTTCCGAGGAAGAGACCTGAGTGCCCAATGCTCCAGGGCTGACATGTGTGTCTGCAACCTAATAAAGCTGTCTGAATTAAGTCAGCCTTTTCAGAGTGAAGGCCCCTCTCCTCTAACCCATTTCTATTGGAATTATCTCCACAGTCTGGCATTCTTTCTTGCAGTTGCTGGGCTGTGATGGTAATGTCCTGAAGTCAACATGCCTTAGGCTTTCCTTACTCTAGGCTCCTTGTATTTCCCACAGAATCAAACTGAGCTACTATAACATTCAAAAGAGGAACAAGCCAATTGCTTCCTCCCTGCACCCTAGTATGTTAGAGACCTCTGCACACAGCACACACATGTGCATGCATGCTTTCCAGCTTCTCTTCCTGGCTGGATTACTGCTTGACCAAAACCCACTTCTCTCCATCTTTTAGTCATGAACACCCACACAGTCCAGCTAAATGGGTGGCCTAAGTATTTTACTAACTCTTTTCTACCTCAGAAGCTAGATATAATCTCTGTGATATCATACACCACTTTCTTTCTCTTACGTGTTTTCTACCCTGAGCTGCTGTTATCTGCAAATATTCCTTGCATTGCCCACCCTGCTGTGAGAGGAGAGATAATGACGCCACATGATACAGGTAGACTATACAATGGTGCCTCCCTTTTACAGACAAATCAAAACAAAGAAAAGTTATATAATCTGCCCCACACCACACAGCTGGTGACAGGACTCCAGTTTATGTTCTTAGGCATCATGGCATAGAGCAGGACGTTGCAGCTGTTAACATGGTATTTTCATCTTTCTTCCAACTATTCGTTTGCTTAAAACCTCAGTGTCAAAGTTGGAAGATATGAACAAATAACTTAAAAACAATTGTAGAATTGAGATCCAGACTAGAAATATTCAAGAACAAGACCTAATAAGAAGTAAGTCAGGCATCAGTTTAGGAATGGTCATGACTTCTGGTCACAATTTCTTCATCCAGTCACAGAAGAGGAGAAGACAGAGTCAAGAAAAGAAATGGAATGACATGGAAGACAGACAGAGAAGGAAAACGGAAACAATGCCACAACAGAAAAAATGTCAGACAGAGAACCCTGCATTTCTAGGGATCTACTGGTTTGTGTTTTGTTTTAGAGAAAACCTCTCTCTCTTTGTGTAGCCCCAAGATGGCTTCAAACTCAAATCTTCTGCTCAGCCTCCCAAGTAGGCACCAAATCTAGTCAAATTTTAAGGTTAAAATGCTGAGTTAGAAAGGATGAACCTGGGATGCTCCAGGATAGTTCTCACATGAAGCATTGGAAAGGACAGACCTGGGATGCTCCAGGATAGTTCTCACATGAAGCATTGGAAAGGACAGACCTGGGATGCTCCAGGATAGTTCTCACATGAAGCATTGGAAAGGACAGACCTGGGATGCTCCAGGATAGTTCTCACATGAAGCATTGGAAAGGACAGACCTGGGATGCTCTGGGATAGTTCTCACATGAAGCTGCTGGGATTCATTAACTCTGCTTCACCACCCTTCCCTCCTCTCGCCCTTCTGTGTCCTATGGCCACTGTGTCATTCAGGTCCTGGCCGTGCTGGCACCAGGACCTCACTCTGGCTTCTCCTCGGCTCCTTGGCCCTTACAATCTCCATTGCCAGAATTCAGGCAAGACACCGAGCATGGTGTAGAAGACAAGCAGTTAGTTCACTGTGGGGTAAAGTAGAAGACTCTCAGGGATGAGACTGAGCAATGGGGAAAGAGTAGCCAGAGACCACTGCGCCAACCTACAACTTTAGTGGGATTTATACTATCCCTAAAATCTCTAGAGGAGACAGCTTCTCTTGAACAACCTTCTGATCAGGTGACTAACAAGCCCATTTGGAATAAATCTTAATAGATGAGATAATAGTATGCCTTTCCTCATTATCACAAAGTCTCTGATTAGGTAGTAATTCTATGACCTGGACAGTTCAAATGGCACATATTCATCCAGGGCCTGAGATGCAATTTGGATCACATTCATTCTTTCCTGCTGATTATAGGGTTGGGGTAGGGTGGAGTGTTCCATACCCAATTAGCTTCAAGCCTTCTAAACTTCTCTAGTCTTCAGCTAACAACATAATCCCTCTCCCCCCTTTTTGAGATAGGGGTTACTAGGAAGCTCTGGCTAGCCTAGAACTTGCTATGTAGACTAGGCTGGCCTCAAAATCACACAGATCCACCTGCCTCCACTTCCTGAGTGCTTGGATTAAAGGTGTGCATCACCATGCCCAGTTCAGCTAACATAATCTTCAACAGCATATATACAAATACAGTTTGCCTGGAGATCAGAGTGCAGAGCTAGCCACTAGAAGCCAGGCAGTGGTGGCACACACCTTTAATCCCAGCACTTGAGATCTTTTGCCTTTGATCCTAGTACTTGGGAGACACACGCCTTTAATCCCAGCACTTGGGAAGAGGAAACAGGAAGTAATATGGCTGGGTGGAGAGAGGAAGTGATAAGGTGGGGTGGAGACAGAAGCTTGCCCCTTTTCAGTCTGAGGATTCGGTAGAGGTAAAAAGTCTCTCTAGTGGCTGGCCCCTTTACTTCTCTGATCTTTCAGCATTTACCTAAATATCTGACTCTGGGTATTTTATTATTAAGACCAATTAGAATTTGCACTATAACCTCTCTTTCTTGAAATGTGTTCCTCTGTTTCCATGACATTGTTTTCTTCTTTTTGTCCTCTCCAAGGTCAACCTCTACCATCTGTTGAACAATGCAATTCTCATGCCACAGGCCATTACATCCCACAAATGCTCCCAGTTAAAATTACTGTCTCAGCAGATGAGTAAGTGACTACCTATAACACTTTTGGGGTAAAAGAATTTCTTCTTGGCCTGCCATGACCATCAGACATTATGGAGCAGAGGTTAGTGTGGCCCATAGTCAGGACAGTGAAGTATGCACACTGAGGTCAAGTGGGTCTACAGAAAGAAGACTGTAACAAGCCCATGTGCACTTCAGAGCCAAGCATGTCTCATAGATGTGATTTCTGTGAGCAAAATCTGTGAATAGAGATGTTGCTCTTAGTCCATTGGGCAACAAGGAGAAATAACAGCAGTGACATGGTCACAACTCCCAGGTAAGAGAAGGAGAACAAGAGGAGAACGGGCAGGCAGTGGGAAGGCTGTTTTGGGGGGAAATTAGGGGAAAATATAAAAAGCATTTGCTTTCTACTTCAACACCATAGAAGAAGAGCTAATGGAGGGCACAACACAGGCATGGGAGAGAGCTGCCTAAACACAGGCAGCAATAAGAAAAATTGGGGAGAGGGCTGGTGAGATGGCTCAGTGGATAAGAACACAAACATGAGATTTAAGGTGGAGTTCCCAGCGGCACACTGCTTTGGTGCTGGTAACTCCAGTAAGGAGAGGCAGACACGGACAGATTCTGAGAACCTGATGGCCAGCTAATATCCAAAGAGCAAGCAGGCCTTTAATCCCAGCACTTAAGAGGCAGAGCCATGCGGATCTCTGTGAGGTCGAGGCCAGCCTGGTCTACAGAGTGAGTTCCAGGAAAGGCACCAAAAGTACACAGAAAAACCATGTCTCGAAAAAGGAAGAGAGAGAGAGAGAGAGAGAGAGAGAGAGAGAGAGAGAGAGAGAGGCAGAGAGAAAGAGAGAGAGAAGAAAGAAAGAAAAGAAAAGAAAAGAAAAGAAAAAAGAAAAGAAAAGAAAAGAAAAGAAAAGAAAAGAAAAGAAAAGAAAAGAAAAGAAAAAAACACAAGTCCTTTTCTCAAAGAGCCTGGGCCTGGGAGTCTCCGGGAGGTTCTGAGGGCCTAGCCTACAAGCTGGGAAGGTCCCCCTAGCATAAGCTGAGAATAGTTCAGGCGAGCTGAAGCAGCACCACCTCCTGGGAGACCGAAAACCCAGGTAAGGAAGAGACTATGTGGAGAGCCCAAGCATCTGGACATGTCTCAGAGGTCCCGACAAGCATGTGCATGTGTGTGCATGTCACTGGCAGGATGTCTTGATGACAGGGATGTAGACTGGAGAAAACCAGAAGCCATCAGTAACCCCAAGGTTGACCTGAGCAACCAAGCGCTCAGCTGACAGCACCTGAGAAGGGTTTCTGGGCAGCTTGGAGAATGAGTCAGAAGTTGAGCTGTAGACATGACAGTGGTATACCGCAAACCTGAACGCCTGGCTTCCTGATCAGCTACCGGAGTTTCAAAGGTTCTGAAGAGAAACTATTGCTGGGGCATTACAAGCAGTTTTGGATACAATCCCACTGAGCATGTCTGTAACTCACGCTGTTACCACCAAATCACTTTGGAATACCAATTAATAAGGAGTAGTTTTTAAATTGTTTTATAACTATCTCAGTGTTAACCTTTCAGAGATGACTAACAAAATCTGCACTCATGGTGCAGATTTAATCCCAAAACTTGAGAGGCAGAGGCAGGAGGACATCTGTGAGTTCAAGGCCAGCCTGGTCTACATAGTGAGTTCTAGGCCAGACAGAGTGATATAGTGAGATATTTTCTCAAAACAAGTAATTTCATTTTAAAATGGCGCTTTGATAAGTTGAAGTTAGGTTTCTTTAACTGTAGATTTTACTCTTCTCCACTATTTCTCATCCATTCCAACCATTCATTGAGTTTCTTATTTATCAAATAAATAAAACCAGCACTTGTAGCTACAGGGGTGCACAGGCTAGGGAGACATTCAGATATGTCAAAACACAAAATGCAATTAAAATGTAATAGAGTTATACAATCTCAGAAGAGAGCAAGTTGAAATCCAGAATAAGTTAAATCATGCCCTAGTTTAGGAGTTTATGAAAAACAAGAACGAAACATTGATTAAAAGGACCTTAATGTAAAAGGTTAACTAAACTACCCCAGAAATGGTTTTGTGCTACCACATGGGAATCCTTAGCATAATTTAAGAGTACCTTTAAGGTCTTTTCATATAATCCCTAATTTCACCAAATAACCCCACATACTCACCAGGTGCCTCTGCTGGCTTACTTCACAGAAGGTGATAGTAATGTTGCCCAAAGCAACTGGAATGTGTTCTAGTACATCATCAATGACACAGCCAGAAAGCTCTCTTCAGCCATAAATTCTAAAAGTCAACACTGAGTTTTTATTATTATACTAACCTACACTGGCATTTAGAAAGTAAGAATTCCATGTTCAATTATGACTGAGATTTCAATTTGAAAGAAAAGTTAAAAAAAGATAACAATAGGCTGGGCATGGTGGTGCACACCTGTAATCCCAGCACTCGGGAGGCAGAGGCAGGTGGATCTGTGAGTTTGAGGACAGCCTGGTCTACAGAGCGAGTTCCAGGACAGCCAGGGATACACAGAGAAACCCTGTCTCGAAAAACAAAACCAACCAACCACCAAACAAACAAACAAGATAACAATGAAGTGTGACAACGCAAACAGGGATGATGGGTTTAGAGATTCGAATTTCTCTTTGTATAAAGAGCAGTGAGGTTGAATGGCGAATGCCCACTCAAGTGCTTCTTCCAAAAGGTCCATGAGGACTTTTCAAATCTATGATTAGAAAACAATGAAGACACCTGGAGTGTCACATTTAATGTATCTGAGGACGTTTTGGGGGGAAGTGGAATAATTGGAGGATACTGATGAAATGTGGAGAACACTGTAAATTCTGAAGTCAAGAAACAGGCTGCCGTGGAGTGACATGAAATGTAAATTAGCTTCAGGACCCCGTGTTTTAATCTGACAGCTGTTTGACAAGTGCCAAATGGAAAACTGACCTCAGACAACTGCCTGCAGGCCAGAGAGCTTTGCGCTCAAGGATCTCTCGGGGAGCGATGCATGCGTGCTGCAGTAACTCCTCACATGGGAACAGACAAACGCAGCCTGGAATTTTATTGTCTTTGAAGGTGCTGATATTCAACGGACTTAAATTTCACAAAGAGCTCCATATGACTCTCCCACAATTAATGGCTCTCTCTGAAACATGATGCCGTCAGTAGTGAAATAATTGTAAACACATCTGCAATTTCCAGGTGTTTCTTGAAACAATTGTGAGTTGACCCTCTTTGACTGTACCTTTAGAGTGCTAAAGTACTAATATACTCACCCTCCCTTTACAATTTAAAAATAACATGGCCTTCTCTGGTATGGCTACAGCAGGCCAGCAGCTCAACCTATAAGCTCAGGCTCAGTGCCACACCTCTGCTCTCACAAATTACTGAGATACTTTGCCTGTTGTTTTTAATCGACATGAAATGGGGGAGGGGGGTGTTCTATTATTTTGTTATAAAAAACTTTTTTTTCAGAATGCAGATCTTTCCCCTCTTTGGTAAATGATAAAAACCGCCTGTCTCATTTCAAAAGAGTAGAATTGGGGGTAGGAACCCCAAGTCCCCAACAGGAGCTGTTTAGTATAGTGTGTGAAAAACTGTGCTAAGCTGAAAATCATCAGACTTCAGAGGAAAACCGAATGCCTGGTTATTGTTGAAAGCTGGGCCTTCATTTGTTGAGGCCAGTCATGATGGCCGCTGCCTCTGGTCAGGGCTCTGGCATGCCCACCCACCACAGCCCTAAAACAAGAGACCATGACTAGAAGTTGAAGATCCACGTCTTCTGATTTTCTGAGAATCGAAGTGTCACTGTGGGGAACTGAGACAGGTTCCCTGAGACCAAGGAACCACTATAAAAAACAAAAATATACATACAATCTTATTTCTGAAGGTCAATACTGGTTCCCAGCAAGACTTGATTGAATGATACTCTTTTCATATACTTAATGACAGAAATAAAAAAGCTACTTTATAGTCCTTTCTCTTCCCACAAGGACATGCAATCAGCAACACTCCTTCCAGCTCAGCCCCCCACTAACAATGTTCTTTCAGGATCATACGAAATCAGCTACTTTCTAATAGGAAGTCTATCTCCCCATCTCATTCCCCCCATTACATACTGTTCATGGTAAATAGTAGCAACAATCAACACTAATCACATTCTTATTAATACCAGGCTCTTACCTCAGACCTACAGAGGACTTTAGACTCTTAGGTTCAGAACTGTGGCCCTGTATATAGCACCAACAGTAGGTTAATAGATAAGAACACAAATGAATTTATTCCTTTGTTTATTTAAGACAAGGCCCCATTACATAGACCAGGCTGGCCTTGAGCTCACTCTACAGCCTAGGCTGGACTCACTCACTAACCTCCTCAGCTTCTCAGGGCTGGGGTCACAGGCCGTGTTAGCAGCCCAGCTTTGCCTGGGCCACCTTCCCAGCCTTCTGCACATGTGCATGGGCATCTCACAGGAGAACAAATACCTAAAGGGCTGTGACTCTGGTGAGTGTGAACACCACCTCAACAGAGGAGGAAGGGAGCAAACACTAGTGGGAAAGGAGATGAAGCTGAAGAAAGGTAAGTGGACCCTTAGGAGAAAATGGGAGAGAGGATGGTTTGTGCCAAAATCTGTCCCTGTGTGGTGCCAACTCCCGTGAGATTAGAACAGCTGGGGGAGGGGACCTGTGAGAACTGAGCTCCTCTGGGAGGCTCTGATTTTAGGCAGACAGGGAATTTCAGGAGCTCAAATGCTCGAGTATGTGTATGTTGGGGGGTGGTAATTCCTAGACCAAAGTGGTCACAAGCACCACGTCCTGGCATTAAAAATACTGAGTTCATTCTATCAACAACCTTATCTATTTGCAGATGAGAAAAATGCAGGTTCAGAAAGGTTATGTCAACAGCCCAAAGCCACAGAGCTAACAAGTGGCAGGTATAGGCTTGCTGCCAGGTGGCCTGGCTCTGGTGGAACCATCAGATGTCACTGAGCATCTCAGGGACCAGGGACGCACCACCCTCTCAGCAATCACAGTTCTGCCCTCACTGAGCTCATGGGCAAATGGAGAGGACAGCAGCAACCGTGAGCTCAAGCTTTCCGAACTTATAAACTGAAGGAGAGCTGCACTGCTGGACTTGAGAAACGGCTGACCACGAAGTGGGGTGTGTGTCAGCCATGTCCCCTGAGGACCCCAGGGTGTTGTTACTTTCGCCGATTTTTAAAAAAGATCCCTTTACATTTATTTTATATGTGTTTTGCCTGCATGTATGTATGTATACTACTATGTGCATCCTTGGTGACCACAGAGGCCAGAAGAGGGTGTGGGATCCACTGGAACTGGAGTTACAGATGGTTAAGCTAGCTGCCATGTGGGTGCTGGGAGCTGAACTCAAATCAGAGTGCCCTTAACCACTGAGCCATCACCCCAGCCTGATTCAATCTCATTTACTGTACGTACCCTTGCCAGGCATTTTCTTATTAATATACTTATAGCTTATCTTGTCACTATAACAGTAGGAATTGCCTGTATCCCACCCGAGTACTGTGCCTGGAAGAAAGAGGAGTTTAGGAAATGCCTGTTGAATGGATGACATGGAAGCTGTCACAGCCACAGGAAGGAGAAAGATGTGGCTTGAAAAGAGGTGAAGCATACAGTGGGATTTTGATTCTATCCGCAGAGAACAGAGGACGGTGCTTGTGTTAGGTGGTTACTTTAAGCCTCCCAGGTACACTGGGCAAACCTGGTGCTTTGGTACATGAGGTCCTTCACGGTCTGCCCCTGCTGTGTCTTCCACTCACTCTCATGACACCTATCTACCTTGTACCTCAGGCTGCTACAGCAATGCCATGTTTGCAGCTTCCAGAACGTTCTTCCTGTATGTAAACAAAACTACTTATCTCTAGTCTTCCCTCACAATACTCCCTCTGCCTCAGAAGCTGCCCTTACCTGTGCATACCTACAACAGCACACCTACTTAATACGCTGCCCACTTCTCTAGAGCTCCCCTGGCCTGCCAGGTGGAAATGACCTCACCATGGATGGCTTCCTTTTTACACCTTAGGCATGTCTTGGCTTTTCCTGTGCTAGCACATTTTATTGTTTTACTGCACATCCCCTGTTAAGAAGCGGATAATCTTTTTATCTCTAGCAAAGCAATCCACAGCTATCTAAGGACAGGTTGAGATAACAGCAGCCAACAATGGAAGTACTCCCACTACTTAGGAACACCCTGTCCCCAGTCCTAGGAAGTCACAGGCCAGTGAGAGGGAGGAGGCCAATGCCTTCCCTAGCCCAATCATTTAGCCTATCCCAGTCATTCTAACCTGACCCGAACAGAATAAAGGAAGTTCTGTGGGAGAAGAGAGCAGCCACATTTTCCTGCCTCTCAAAGGCACCACAAGGAAACTCTTCAAACCTGAATGTTCACTGAGTGCTTACAAAGGGTCACTCTGAAGCGCCCTGACTTTACTTAAGCCAGAGCCAAGGAGATGACTGGAGACTTGTAAGCAATTTTTCCTCTCGTGGGAAAAACATCGGACTTGGGGGTGGGAACTGCCTATAACACTATGTTCAAATTTAACCACGTGCTTCCTTACATATGCTATTTAGCTATTAGGTTAGTCCGTCTCTCAACAGCAAGTGAAATCATTGAGAGAATCCAGGCTCAGTAAATTCAGTTCCACACTCATTGACAATTCCACGAGCATTTTAATAACTGAGAGTCTGATCTTACGATGTGTTTATGTTTTGAAGGTCAGGACTTGCACTTAATCCCCTTTATCTTGAATTAGTAGAAGACACAAATAGCATTAGGTGAAGGATCTTCTCCATCTTAACTACAATGCACTGTCTAAGGAGTCTGCACACAGCACTTGTAATCCTTGGTACTCTGCTCACCCAAGGGCAACGCATGCTTTGGTAAAAGCACTAGGAGAACCACCACCATTTCCCTCAGCTAGTAGGAATGTTAGGACATTGGACATTGGTCAATGGTAGTTTTCCTTCTTCGGAGCAAAAAGATACGTACCTTCTCTACTACGGAAATCTCAATCAGGATAAGAGCTAAACTGGCCTGTTTCTTAGCATTTCAACAGTTTACACAGTAGATTTTTAAGGTATAAACATACTCGAAGCATTTGGAAACTTTATTAACTACCCAAATTTCTCTTTGTTCCGCTCTATCTCCACATCCATCACTCAAATCCTCAGACTTTCTTTGTTCCCTCTGATCAGTACTTCCGGGGAAATCTGGCATAGGATCTGAAGGAAGTGCCACAGTGAAATTTTCCTGAAGATTAATCACACAGGTAAGTAATTTCCCTTTCTTGCCAAACAATATTTTCTAAAACTTCTTAGAAAATTGGTAAGACAGGATTGAGTGGTCACAAAAATGTGAATCTTAAGACTGTCTTAAATCATTCATACTCACATTGTAAAGGTGAACAGCTTGCCCAACCCAGGCTGGGCAGCCTGGGCATTCTGGGCTCTGGTACAAACCAGAAGCGTCACAGACAATTCTCTGGTAACCTGAGTCAAAGAGGCTCCTCCACTGGCTATCCTCCTGCCTCCAACCCAATTCCTATTCCTACCCACATCTGGGGGCCCAGGAAAGCAGGAAGCACCGTTTGAGACTCCATTTTCAAAGAATAAATGTACACTGAGGCGTCAAGGGCTTTTGCTTGGTTTTTTACATGTTAAAACCTTAAAAGCTGTGTCCACTAAAGGAGTGCGAGGCAGTGATAAGGAAGCACAATCTCCCAGCATGGCCACACAGCTTGCCTCTCCATCAGCACCATCAGTCATCAGTAAACGCAGAGTCAACCTCACAGAGAAAACAGCGAGGGGGTCTGTGGCTGAGAGCAGAGAACCACTGGCTAATGGGATTCAGAACAAACTGACAGGAAAGGGAAAACACAACCAAAGATCAAGAAAAGAAAGAAAGATATTCACAAAGAACCTCAGCTTGACCTCTCCTTTGTGGGGCCGACAGAGAGATAGGCAGGAAGGAAGCAAGCCACCAGAGGCAGATTTTATCACACACAAGCCAAGAACTCTTAACTCCAAAACTCATATGGCTACCATTTGCCATCACATCTCAACTAAATGTCTGCCTTAAAAAAAAATGTGTGTGCTCACACACGTGTGCATGTGTATTAAAATGTGTTTCTATGTGCGTACATGTGTGTTTGCTTGTACACAGATGCCCTCGAAGGCAAGAAGAAGGTATCAGATCCCCTGGTCCTTCAGTTACAAGAGGTTGTAAGCTGGTCAACTTGAGTGCTGGGAAATGAACTCAGGTCCTCAGGAAGAGCAGCAAGTTCTCTTAGCTCTGAACTACTGAGCCATCCCTCTACCCAGACCCCATATCTATGTTATCATCAACCTTTCCAAAACTATACACATAATTCAATAACCGCTATTCCCTTCAGTCACATATGAATAACAAGCATACAAGTGCACACACTTGAAATAAATATATACATACATGCACACACATATTATAGTTGGCAAGCACAGTTGGGCATCCCTAATCCCTAAATCCAAAAACTGAAACTTTTTGAGTCCTAACAATTTTAGGTAAAATTGTCTACAATTACCTTCAGACTAATATATAAATACATATAAAACATTAATGAATTCATGTTTGGTTTGTGCCCCTCTCCAAGATATCTTATTATATATACATGCAGACACAACAAAATCTGGAAAGATCTGAAGTTCCAAACACTTCTATAATCCCAAGCATTTCAGACAAGAGAGAACCCGTCCCCTGGTAAACCAAGGAAAAGCACAGATGTCTTTCAATTCTCCAAGACTCGAAGTGGGGACAAGTAGAAGACAGCGATTCTGGAAGCATGGAGGTTGTGGTCAAAACTAGAAAGCCTTTCTTGTAATAAAGGCAGTGACAGCATTTGGTCTGGCTTAGGCTTTGAGTGTTCTAATCATCTTGATCACTCAAGATGGCTACCTGACTGCCTGCTGGGCAACTCACCTGGGTATTCAGTCGCATGCTGTGAGCTATCCTGGGGGCAGTGAGACTTGCTAATGAGAACAGCCAGTCCTAAAGTGGTGGCCAGATTGACACTGTGGCTGAGAAGATGAAGCCTTGAGGTGGGTCCACATGATCTAGTCCTAGTTTGGCCATTTTCAAAGGTGTCTGTCATCAACAACATCACCAAGCTTCATTTTATTTTTCTAAAACACAGAAGTAAAGCCACCTCAAGATTCTTCACAAGAAGCAAATAAAATAACAACCAGTTAATGAGGGTGCAAATGACTTTAAAAACCTATCTACAAACACCATGTTCAAATCATCATCTCTGCATCTACTGGCAGGACTTCACCTGGAGTGATTTTGGCAATGAATGCCAGTGCCAAACTTATTCCACTTAGATCGATCATTCTAGACAGGAGAATCAAATGTAATTTAGAGGCTATTTAGGGTTATATAAATTCAGTAAAACAGACTGCATTTCAAATACACTTTCTTTTTGACGTTGTTCAGCAATGTTCATCATTTTCCTTATGTATAAAACCGTACTTAGCTGGAGACTCTCCAACTATATTCAAAGATCCTCTCTGTGAAGCTGATGTGGTGCAGAGGCTTATCTGAGTAAGCCACAAGTTGGGACCTCCAGAGGCTGGATGATTGTAAGTTCAAAGTCAATGGACGTCTCCTTGATCTGTCCTGCACACACTATGTTAAACAAATCCTCTCACTGGTATTCCCTAACACAAGTCTTCTTCTAGAATACAACACTGAACTTTATGACAGCTTTTGTTCAATATGGAAGATGAAAGTGGATTGCTATTGCTTTGGGCAGACTGCACAGTCAAAACAAAAGAGACATCAGAGAAAAGGGAAATGCAAGGAGGCATTAGATATTAATCTCATATTCACCAAGAAAACAAATCTCTGCTTGGTTCTCCTTTCAAAGTTTAACAGACTACGAACTTTCTTTTGCTTTAACCGCCCTATAATTCAGAGCTCTTTATCCAAAGCCCTACCTTTTCGCCTCATTTCAGCCATGAAAGTCACTCAAGTATTGTTAGTATCAAACAAAAAACATGTTTCTTCTTGGCCCTATTTATTCACACCTCTTGATCTCTTTCATTTCCTTCATAAAAAACTGCCAACATCCATAGGTACACTAGATCCCAAAGATAACACTGCTTATCACACTTACCTTTCTAATTACAACCTACTACTCAGATCTGAGACTATTTATGTTTTATGTCTTTCTTGTAATTTTCTCTAAAATAAAGTCTCTGAGAACATCAATGGTTTTCAAAAGACAAGCCCAAGTTATGAATTCACTCATCATTTATTTGATCTTTTAAAAGAGCAATTTCTTTGAAATCTTGTGAACATAGACTCAAATACAATCTAACTTGTATATGCTTAGAAAATTATTTGACACATAGCAAGTGCTAAATAAGGGCTACTATCTGTAACTATTATTGCACTCTTTCCTTATTCATTTCCCTCCATGTGTCTTCAAAATGGCACTATACTGGCCTCCTCCTGTGCTATTAGCAGAGGTGAGAGATGGATGAAATATCTAAGTCACAATCATTCATTTCAAGGAAGTTACCAGCATGCTAAAAAAGAGAATGAAAATGAATAATTATATTGCAACACCCAGATTCTCCAACAAGGAGAACTACGACAGGTTGAAGCTGTAGGGTGGCAGCTTAGGGCTCAACATGAAGAAAAGAGTTTGAATCTTCATGGATGAGCACCTAGAGAGCCATGGGAATCAATGTGCCACAGTAATCAAAAGACAATCTAAGCCGGGCAGTGGGGGCGATGCCTTTAATCCCAGCACTAGGGAGGCAGAGGCAGGCGGATCTCTGTGAGTTTGAGGCCAGCCTGGTCTACAAAGCAAGTTCCAGGAAAGGCTCCAAAGCTACACAGAGAAACCCTGTCTCGAAGAAAAAAAAAGAAAAGACAATCTACCAAGAACATTGTAGATAGAGATATAACACAATACACATCTGTGAGCAAAGTAGTTAGCAAATGTAAAATGGTCTTTAAAAGGTATGTGTATGCGTGTGTGAACCCTGTTACTAAGCCCACAGTTACAGAGTTGAAGACAAAGCTGAGGGCGGCAACGTAATCTAGGCTGCTCTCCAATGGGCATACCAGCAAACAGAAAGTGCAACAGAATGGTACTTCTACATTGTACTGTGAACAAGTGAAGGCCTAAGTGGGTTATGAATAGCAAAACTCTTAACTTTTTGTGCAAAGACACTTGAGAATCAACTGCCGTAGAATATTATTTTAACTAGGCAAAGATATGTTACATTTGTTTATGCTGCAGAATAATAAATACTTTAACTGTGTAAGGTGTGTTACTTTTGTTTATGCTGCATTTATTTACAATGTAAGGATATGTTTAATTATGTAAAGATATGCTGCATCTGTTTCACCTTGCCTGTCTAAGGCACCTGATTGGTCTAATAAAGAGCTAAATGGCCAATAGCTAGGCAGAGAAAGGATAGGGAGGGCTAGCAAGCAGAGAGAATAAATAGGAGAAATCCAGGCTCAAAAGGAAAAACAAAGAAGAAGAGGGAGACACCTGGGGCCAGCAGCCAGGTGGTCCCCAGTGACACAGATATAGCAAGAAAGTAAGAAAAGGTAAAAAGCCCTGACGCAAAAGGTAGATAAAGAGAAACAGGTTAATTTAAGTTCAAAGAGTTAGCCAGAAACATGCCTAAGATAGGTTGAGCATTTAAAATTAAAACTAGAAAAACAACAACAAACCAAATTGTACCAGTCTTTTTCTTTCAGGCCACCAACCAGCTCCCAAATCATGACACAGAGACTTATTGTTATTGAATGCTCAGCCTAGATGTCCACTTACATGTAAAAAGAATCCCTTATTTTAGCCTTTTTATTTAAAAAACAACAAATCTTTGACTACAACAAATCATTTTTAGGAACCTAACAACACAAGCAAGGAAGTGTGCAAGACTTAAACAGCAAGAATTTTAGCTTATTAGTGATAGTGGTGCACATCTTTATTCCAGCACTCTGGGGCAGAGGCAGGCGGGTCTCTGGGAGTTGGAGGACAGCCTGATCCACATAGGAAGTTCCAGAACAGTTAGGGGTACGTAGTGAGACCTTGCTTCAAAAGGGTGTATGTGTGACACCCCAGTTCAGCATTTGATTTTCCAAAACATCAAATACAGAGAAATTGATTAAATAAAGCACACCCACATACAATAGTCATTCTCCACCATGTACCGATGTGGAAGACTTTTTTTGTTTTTGTTTTTTTTTGAGCTGAGGATCGAACCCAAGGCCTTGCGCTTGCTAGGCAAGCACTCTACCACTGAGCTAAATCCTCAAGACTGTTCATGGTATAGTCTTAGAAAGGTTTTTGTTCATATGAAAAAATACATATGGACCATGTGAAATATTAAAAATTTGTTATTTTTGCTTACATTTTGTCACTGATTCTCAATGAAACATTTTCTAAAAAAAATTTAACTGTTGCTTTAAAAAATGAAATCAACAGCAAAACAAAATGTTTTACAAATAGACCAGGAAATCATGCCTCCTACTCCAAAGGGCTATTCAGCACTCCAGGAATGTAAGATTATCTTACGATCACAATTCCAAAGTTAATGTTTTAAGGGCTTTGGCTGGTGGCCTTCTCTAACAGCCATTCTGCTTTAGAAACCTGTCATTTAAAGACAATGAGAACCATGTGCAGAGG